>NW_024879582.1:0-200284 GCF_900700415.2 Clupea harengus
CAATTACATTCCTGCACTTTTTTTGTTTCTATTTCTTATGTGAAATAGAATTTATTGTTAAACTACATCTCTATTGCTCGTAGCTTGTCCGTTGCTTTGGATAAATTACTAAATGTAAATGTAAATGAATGTTTACATGCTCTCACAGCCACTGCACATTTATAGTGTGTGATATTGTGTGCAATCACCCTACAAACACACTCCTGAAACCTACTGGCTTTGCTGTTAATTCCTTTTCAAAAGATTGATGGATGATTCTGTGAAGCAATCACCTGTTTAACCAACTGCTGTGCTGCTGTTCCTGAATAGGGCCCCAGAGGACTGATTATGTGAATTACAGACACCTGATTGGTCACACCACTGCATGATACAAATTAACACACAAAAAAATATTTTACATATGTGTGAGTTGTTAGTCTACTTATCTTGTGTTCTCTCCTTTTCTGTGCTGCACAGCATGGCCTCTCTGGCTGCACAGCACCTTAACCATGAAGTGAGAAACAGGAAGTTGTTTAGGACCCTCTGTGCATCAACCACATTCACACTCATTAGCAGTCTGCTGGTGTGAAATAGTCTCTACCTACTGAGGATTTTTCAGGTTTGTAATTTGGTCAGAGAAAGAGATGTGAACTAATGAAGTCTGAACTAATGAAGTGCAATGTTGTATCCAAAGAGCAGAGAGGCAGGGTAAGAGGACATAGCAACTCAAAATGTTCAAAGTGTGGTCTGACAGGTGACAGACTTGCAGAAAGCCACTCTGGTGTTTATCAGTTTCGGTTTTACTCATGCCTACAAACGAGCTGGGCAACAGGCAAATGGTGACTGGTGTCACTTTCTCAGTCACAGGTACTGATGAATAAAATCATGCACATTAGATTATTTTGCTCTGTGTATACTGTCAGTGGATTACATTTTAGGATGAAGCTTTCATGGATGCTTACCTCTCTTCTCAGACCTGCAGGTGAAGGAGGGGGCTGTTGGAGGGAAACAGAATCACACTGAACTGACATGCAGCACCTCCTGTGGCTTGAGTATTTCATCAGAAGTTTGTTTCAACAGTCACACATCCTTTTCAGTCTTTTTGTCGAAGTTGCCGTTAGTGAGAATTTGGCAGAGGCCTCTCTGTTAGAAGGTAGGTGCCTATCCGTTCATGTATAGTCATAACTACTACAGTGATGCCTTTATGTGAGAGACAGTTCTTTGTTTTATTCTGATGTATCACTAATTTCACCATGAATTCCTATGTTAGCATGTTTGTTTCTGCACGGATAGAAACCCATTTCATTTTTGTAAAGACCTTAGTTCTCTAATTTCTCTGCCCTCTCTGTATATTCAACTTTGGGAGGATAAATAATAGCATGTCATGTACATTGTCGGACATTTGGAGAGCAGGGTACAGGTGCCATGTTTCAATTCACATTGTTAGCATTAATTTTCCACTAATAGAAAAAAGAGCTTTTTTTCTCTTTTATACACAGCATTTTGTTCTGTTGCATTCATGGCATCATGGTAAATGTGTCCTTCACTCTCTTGAAAGCATGCATGATACACTGTTCTCTGTTCTTACTAAAGTCCAGTGTGTAGTAGTTGCTTCCACCTTTTCTGATGTGAGTGTGAAAGTTACACTGAACGCTATTGAAACTAGTTCAGACATAATAAGGACAGTGACAAAAATCATTACATTTCCTAAACTCTGCCTATAAAAATTGAATAATGAAGTATGTGGTCTTATTCTATTGCAGGGAAAGTGAGAAATGGGTTTTAAAAGCATGCTCATGTTGACAGCAGTATTTCTCCTGAGGCTGCCAGGTACAGTGGACATAATGTAATACTTCCAAGATATGCTAGGATGATATGGCCTACACACTATAGATCTATACTTTAATTTGAAATCACATCATAAGGAATACTAACAGTGTTATTTTAACACATGTATTTTACACCCCACACGAATGCATCAGAATTTATAATTACAATACCTGATCTGTACCAGGAAAATACTCTTCTTAAAGCATTCTGCATTTAAATCTTTTATCCAAATTGACTGATCATTGTGGCTGTTTCAGGTGTTCAGTGTAGAGTGAGTGTGACCCACTCCTCCACACAAGTCTCTGGCTTTAAAGGGGCATCAGTGGTCCTGCCCTGCAGATATGAATATCCTTGGGTTGATACATATATGGGAGGAGAGTGGTATGATGAGAAAGGAGGGAGAGTCAGAGAACACAGTGACTCTGATTATCCTGACTGCAGTCTGAAAATAGACAAACTTTCAGATGATCACTCTGGTGTTTATCACTTTCGGTTTCGCACAAACCGATGGAAAAGTTGGATAACAAGCAGATCTGGTGTTACAGTCTCTGTTACACGTAATGATGAACATACACAACTTACAATTTGTTTTCTTTTTTCCTGATCATAATGGAAATGATATTCAAGGTTGAATCCACAATGACTTCTAATCTCTCTTCTCAGGCCTGCAGGTGAAGGAGGGTGCTGTTGTAGGGAAACAGACTCAGACTGAACTGACCTGCAGCACCTCCTGCAGCTTGAGCTCTAACACTCAGTATGTCTGGTACAAGAATGGACAGCCTCTACAAGACAAAACCACAGCCTCTATACCACTAGACTCAAGCAGACCCTTTGAAGTGAACAGTTACTCCTGTGCAGTGAGAGGTTATGAGGCTCACCGTTCCCCTGCAGTGTGTGAGTAGAGATGGAACTCAAGAACATTACATGACTATTTCATATCAATTACAAAGGATACTTGGATCTGTAGTTCACTTTTCTTAAGATTTAGCAGAAAAAGTATTATTACTCAGACGACTTGTTTTTTATATAAAGATAACCACACAGATGACTTTCATAATGATAATCATAATATGCATGTGTACACTGATAAATATGGTGTTTAATACTCATATTTTACATCTGGCCGTAGGTGCTCCATCTAAACAGTGTTGGGGTGTGACCTACTCGTCTAACAGCATCTGTGTATTGAATGGTTCATCGGTGGATATTTCCTGCACTTACAAATATCCCAGAGATCACCGCATCAGCACAACCTTCTGGTTTAACAAGCAGAAATTAAGCCATCTCTCAGTAGATCTAAGTTTGGATAAAGACTATCAAAGCCACACAGAGTATGTTGGGAATAAAGAGAATAGTTCTACACTGAGACTGAAAGACATGAGAGAGAGTCACTCTGGAGAATATGCCTTCAGGTTTACAACAGAACAGGGGGAAGGTTACTCTGGATTACCTGGAGTCATCATCTCTGTTACAGGTAGGCCCTTTAACTATTTTGATAATGAAATGTGTGTACACGTAGCACTGTGTCCCCCTACACATAATATATCCTCCAGTTCTGCAGGTGCTGATAACTCCTGAAGCAACGAAAGAGGGACAGAAAGTGACACTCACCTGTAATACAACCTGTATTCTGAGTAACAACCCCACCTTCATCTGGTACAAGAACGGACAACCCGTGACCTTTAAACACACAACCAGAGACAACAGGCTGCATCTCAACCCAGTCAGCAGTAAGGATGTGGGCAGTTACTCCTGTGCTGTTAGAAGGCACGAGAGTCTCTCCTCCACTGATGTGTTTCTCAAAGTCCGATGTAAGTCAATACAACTTACTGTTAATGTGTACAGATGTGTACAAATGTGGTTAAACCGAATTGCATATGAAATATACTGTGACTTGTTGTTTATTTGTAGGTCTATAAGTTGTAACTGCTACAGAAATCAGACACATCAATGAAATGTCTTCATTTGTCAAATGCATGCTTCTGGTATTTATTAAGGTAAAACTTGCACACATTTTAACAGACAAGCCAAAGAATGTTTCAGTGTCTATCAGTCCTGGGGAAATAGTGGAGGGCAGTTCTGTGACTCTGACCTGCAGCAGTGATGCCAACCCACCAGTGCACAACTACACCTGGTATATGAAGACTGGAGCTGAATCTCTTATTAGGGGCACAGGTGACAGCATCAGCTTCAATGTGTCCTCTGATTCCAGTGGACTTTACTACTGTGAGGCAGAGAACGAAGTTGGCTCTCAGAACTCTGGTGGAGTTGCAGTTCCTACAGAAGGTCAGGGTTGGGTAGTTTTATGAGAATACTAAAATCTATACCTGCTTGTTAAAATCCTGCTGTTTGTTTACAAAATTTTGGTGAACAAGTGATTTCATGCTATTGTTGATGATTAGAAGTAGGAGGATTGAAACAGCTGTGAATGTCTCATCTTGCCACATGATGGCATTCAGAATATGAAGCCAGTTAGCTCTGCCTGAGTATCACTTACAACACTGTTAAATGTTGCATGTATTTACTGTTCCATTACTGTCTTTTATTTTCCCTTAAAAGTGGCTGGCATCATCCTGGCAGCTATTATCACCACATTCATCATTTTTGCTGTCCTGCTGTTACTTGCCTACAAAGGATCAATTACAGCACTAGTGATAATGTTGCATGTATTTACTGTTTCATTATCAAGTCTTTCATTTTCCCTTAGAAGTGGCTGGCATCATCCTGGTAGCTATTATCACCACATTCATCATTTTTGCTGTCCTGCTGTTACTTGGAATTGTGTATATGAGGTGATTCAGTAAAATGTGCTTCCTCTGAAATATTTTTGTGTAAAAACAGGCATGCCATGTATATTGCTAACTGCGTATTAATTCTATATATGGATACATATACGCTTTCCTCTGTAACATCAACTAAACATGCATATGTCCCATCTGCAAAACAGAAAGCGGAATGCTGAGATTACTGCAGATACAAGGGGCATACAGGTGAGGAGCTTGGTGCTCAGAATCTTTACCTGTAGTCTGTTGTGCAATGATTACACATGTATGACATATTGACATATCTGGGATTGACATATCTGGGACCAGGCAAGCCTAAATAACCTTAGGAACTCTTGCACCTGAAATCAGAGTTGTATGTCATCATTGCGTCTTATTATCTGTTCACCTCTGCATCATTCATGATGTAATCTGTTCTCTTTCCCGATCAGAACGACTCAGGTCTCGTGTACAGCACTGTCACAGCAAGGGCCACAACCTCTGACCCCGCACAGAGAGTGCCCACACCTGATCAAAACGATGTTCAGTATGCCAGCCTTCGCTCCAAAATAATTTTCTGAGAAAATGTTGTGCCATGTATATTGCTAATTGCATATGATTTCTTATACATTTTTATTTTTATATATATATTGAATATATATAACTTTCTCTCTTTGGCCTACTCTGGCAGGGCAATGCTGAATGTTCATCCCTAAACTGTACTTTAATTCTATGAGCACTGCCAGCTGATTTTATGTGGCTTACTCTGTTTCCTTATTCAGTAAACGTGGAGGAGCTATGAGAAACAGCAGAGTAAATCAAAAGGTAATGAGAAACGTCCTAAAATCCCTAAAGTAAACATTTAAAAAGCTGCATGCTTGGTGACAGTGAATAAGGCTTTGTAAAGTTTTAGAATCATCTCCTTCTACCAATATTTCCATAGGCTGTCCATTCTGATGCCCATGATGAGACATACACAGCTCTCAACCCCAGGAGCACATCCTCTGAGTATGACACTCTGCAGGTAAGTCATCCTAGACTGATGTTATTAGCTTCATCATGTATGTTAGTTAAATGAGTGATAGCACTGCCCTATATAAGTCCTTAACCACCATCTATCAAAGTGTTCAGTCATGACATTGACAATGTCCTCTGTGTGTTAACATATTTCAGAACGTGAGGAATGTGAGTGACACCTACATGCCTCTCCAGAGAAGAGCTCAGGCCTCAGTGTATGAGACTCTGCAGAGAAGAGAGACGCCCCAGTCAGAGATGGAGCTGAAGGATCTCGGGATGAGATGCCAACACCAACCATGACTTCTGGACTCTCCATCCCATACTTACTGCTGCCACAGTCTTACGTTGTTAAGGGATCTTATTATCAGTGCTAACTCTTCCCTTGTTTCCCATGCTAGGGACATTTAATGTTTCTCTATTGGTGTAGGTTTCTATGACTCTCATCATCATTTAGCACCAGTAAACCTCTAATCTAATCACCTATTGCTTTGGATCATGTATGCATTATGGAAGTTACATGTATGTGTATTTTTCTTTTAACCTACACACCCTTAGTTTACCCATGTGGCTTAGTTTAAAATGTGGCATAGCTGCGTTATTTGTCAGGAGCTGTGGCGTCACGGTCTCTGGATTCTTATTTGATTTGATTTTCTCTAATATATATCAAGTATGTCACAATTCAACGTTTTGGATCATTGTGATCTATGTTGATGTCCATAATGACGTTCTATCCTTCAGAATCTGTTATTCTGTTTGTGTATTTGATTGCATACTAAAAAAAAATTCTGTATCTTAATAAAACTGTTGTGTGCATAATGGTGTAAATGTCTTTTTTTGAGGAGATTGCGGCCTTTATATGTATGGGGCCTTCAAGGGGGGGGGGGATTCAACTTGTCTACGGATCAAATAAAAGACATTTCTTCAACATTCATTAGTGCTGTAGCATAAAGGTGGCCCTGGTCCTGGTTCTCCCTCCTGGGCCCCGTCCTGCTCCCTGTGGAGGTCGCCCAGCTCTGGTGCCTCCTCAAAGGGCAGAGGGCCGGTGAGCGTGGGGCCGCTGATGTTGTGGACCAGACTGGGTTGAGGCAGAGGAAGGTCTGGCTGTTGCCCCCACTGCTGACCAGGCTGGACTCGCTGAAGATGGTGTTGGAGAAGACCGAGTCCAGAGTGAAGGGGTAGCCGAAGAGTGGTGGCTCCAGGGAGGCCTTGGGGAGACTGGGGACCTTGGGGGCCTCTGCGCTCTGTTTTTTATGTTGGATAAATTTAGCCTCCTGGAGACGTCAATACAGCTCCATTGCTCAGACGCAGAAACCCAGCAGCCAGCTTTAGCATTAGCATAATTAGCATTTGCCTTTAAGAAGACAAACGAGCTACGAGGGGCAAGGCGTAATGGTCAGAGTGGAGCGGAGCTTTTCTTGGTCTTACACAGGGAACGACGGAAGAAGGACCTGACTGTCTTTCTCCTTCTGTCTATTCCACATGAGGGGAAACATTTTCAGGACGGTAACTTTTGCAGCATTGTAGCAAAGGAGGGCAGATAGAGAGAAGAAAGAAGGAGGAGAGGAGAGGAGAGGAGAGGAGAGGAGAGAAGGGTGTGTGAGACAAATATGTGTGTCAAACACAAGTACATTCAGTATGCACACGTAAACACACAAACGCTTACACACACATATGAAACATGACACACATCACAGCACAATGGGTGAAATGGTTTGACAGGTAACAAAACCACAACACAGATGAACAGTCAGTCACCAACAAGCACTTTAATTCTCTCTTTTATTCTTTCTGTTCCCTCTCTTATCTTCTTTATAAAGGTTTGTATAGAATTATAAAGATACGGGACGCCCTTGCACGACTTTTAGCGTGTGGGCGTCAGCGAGCGAATAGTCTGAGACTAAGACAGTATTGTCTATAACAGTAATAACACCTTTATTGTCCCTCAACTATGGATGGGAACAAAACAACTGTCTTAATCAGAAACAAGAGCCTGTTTGTTTGCTAATTACATGCACCTTTGCAAAGCATAAGCACAGCACAGTGCTTTGGCTCTACTCAAAATATCTGGCATTGACCTATACTCATCTAAATCATAGGATGTTCTATGCAATGCAGAAAGTCTCCACAACAATAGTGTCTGCACAGCACTACATTCATATAAAAGTAGACTTTTCAATTATTCCTAAGCAATACTTAGCTCAATCTTATGTTGTCCTACGTAATATAGGGAGCAAGCTTTACACAACAGTAGTGTCTGCTAAGGGCCTATAGAATTCTAAAACCTGACTGCAATTGGCATGGTGCTGTGTGGCGCCCCCTGGTGTCCATATACCTCACACTGGTTGGTGAGTTTGGTGGAGGTGATGTCCAGTTGCTGGTGCTGCTCCCTGAGCTTGGAGAGGTCGGTCTCCAGGTGCGTCTGCTCCAGCCGGGAGGCGTTCAGCAGGCTCTTCATGCTCTTGTGCTCCGCCTGCAGCTCCTCATTCTCCCCCAGAAGCTTCTGGTAGGTCTGGTTCAGCCTGCAGGATGGAGGAGATGGTCGTGGGACAGCGAGCATAGAAGTAATGTACACACTCCTCAGCAAAGGAACAGCTACAATCATCAGCATTTAGTCATGTATACACTGTGTGTGTGTGTGTGTGTGTGTGTGTGTGTGTGTGTGTGTTTGTGTGTATGCATGTAGACGTGTCTGTGCACGTGTCTTTGTGAGCCTCCCCCACCTGTCCTCTAGGGGATGGTGCCCCACCTGAGTTTGTGCTTTTGTGTGTTTGTGTTTCTGCACCTCCCTCTACCTTGTGCTCCAGCTCAGCGATCAGTGCCTCGTACTCGGCCGCCTGGCGCTCATGCAGTGCCGCCAGACGCTTGTGGTCGTGCAGCAGCGACTCGTGGATGGTGTGCAGGTCCTCGTGGTCGCGCACTGCCCCATCCCTCTCGCTCTCATCACTGTACTGCTAATGCTGCAGCTGCGCATTATCCGCCAGCAGGGCGGCGCTCTGAGAGTTAAATACGGACTTCTCCAGAGAGAGAGAGAGAGAGAGAGAGAGAGAGAGAGTGAGAGAGAGACAGAGAGAGAGAGAGAGAGAGAGGTTGTGACAGAAGCGAACTTCTACCCAGCCTACATCAATAGTTTAAGTGATAATTCTTCCCTCTTTGAAAAACCCATACACACACATGCACACACATGAACATACACAGACATACACACACATTCACACACACACACACACATGAACATACACAGACATACACACACATGCACACACACTCACACACATGAACATACACAGACATACACACATATGCACACACACACACATCAACATACACAGACATACACACACACACACACACATGAACATACACAGACATACACAGACATGCACACACACACACACACACACAGAAACCCTGACCTGCAGCTGCACATTCTGTCATAACAGCAGTACAGCTGCAACAGCACATGTATATGTACATATATGTGTGTGTGTGTGTGTGTGTGTGTGTGTGTCTGTCTGTTTCACTGTTCTTCATTCTTAGAGACATTTCCTCTGCTGGATGGATGACAGACAGCTGTTGTGCCCACTCACATTCCTCTCCACATCGATGAGGCGGTCCTTAACCCTGAGCAGCTAGCAAGTGACCTTCTGGCTCTCCCGCTGCCACTCTCTTACTGAGCCCTCCCCCTGGGCGGAGACTGAGCATGGGCCACGCCCACCTACTACTGCCCGCTCCTCCCCCTCCTGCCTCTGCAGTGCCTCATAGCTCAGCTTCACCTGGGCAGATGTCCAAGGTCAAAGGTCAACATAAAGCGATGCTGCATCTTGAGAATGCTGTGTGTAACCAATGAGAATGTGTGAGAGGATTTTTAGAGTGTTTTTCTCTCCGTGTGTGGGTCTGTGTGTCATTACCACAGCAAATGAAACTTGTGTACAGATCAAATAAAATGCATTTCTTCAACATTCATTAGTGCTGTAGCAGTACAGCTCTATCCTAATCCTAACAGTGGCAGTTAGTTGTGGTTCCCTGTCTTCTTTTGAACATACAGGGGTCCAAAAATGTTTGAAACTCTTTTTTGTGTGGGTACATATCAGAAAGAAATACAGTGTAGTAATTTATCAACAGCTTAAGAAAACATGACAAACATAAAGTATCAGAAATATATCAGGTCTGTGTGTATATTTTGGATCACGTGTTCAGCTTTGGATTGTTGCACCAGAATGTCCTAATGCTAGTTGATTGCCAGTCACACTCAATCCAATAACTGTATTACCTATTTACATTTGAAATTGTACACACAGAAATGACAACATCTTCAGCAGGTCTACTGCAAATCTGATCAAACAGTAATTTGGACAATACTGGCGTATTGTATTTACTGGTTTTCGAGCAGTTTCAGAGGAGATAACAGTGTTACAGTAATTGTTTACGGACGACATGTCTGGCACAACCACATTGTCTGGGCATTTTTCAGTCAGCAACATCTCTATGTATTCGCAAAGCTGTACAATGTCATTCTGTTATGTTGCAAACAGTAAACACAACAGGCTTTCAACAAGAGGACGTTGTTTCAATTTTGATTTCCAGTGTTTCCATCTCCTCCTCACGAGAGTAGTCACCAACTTATCTAATATACCAGCCACATCGATTTTCCATGTGCCACATTGAATTAATACAAACTGTCCCCGTTCATTTCTACCACAAAGTGATTTTCTGACTTTTGATAAAACACTAATATGGTTTAGGTGAGTTAATTTCAGATTTTAAGGTCAAAAGGTTGCATACGAGTTTTCCTCTGCACGCTTGTAATGTGAGTTTAAATTTACACTCACTAGTTTTAAACCTGGCAGAAAATCATCAGAATTTATCACCATGTGGAATTCGTCAGGGTCACCATTTGTAAGGACAGCCAAAATGTTACCAACGATAGAAAACACCAGACTGGAAGGTTTATACGTCTGAACCTTATGGGACAGTAGATGCCCTAAGACCCCCCACCAACCCTGGTCGTCAGGCCAAGGCTCTGGGGTGCCTCATAGCAACCAATGCATGGGGTTGCTGTGAAAACAAACAGTCCAGGTTGAGAAGCTGTGGTGTGACCCCAAACCTTTGACCCCCCTGGCCAGAAAATTGACATTCAGAGTGAATTCTGCCTTACAATGAACTGAAGAAGGACTCTTTGAATTGAGCATATAAAAACACACAGCCTTATAAAACACAATAAAAACGGTCCTTACAAAGACACTCCAAACACAATCACGGGTCAACCAGGATACATATTCTGATAACTGTGCAGGTGTCCTTAACTTGGGGTGAAGCAACCATAAAAGCTTGTTTGCTTTGATTGTAAAAGATGCACCCTCATTTTTAAAACCACCCACTCTATGGTTTGGGCTATACTCCAAACAATCTTATGTGCTCACATGGCATAGTGTGAAAGTATCCAATAGCCTACCATTAAGTGCCACAGCAGCGCAATATTAGATTTGGTGAAGGAGAATACCTGGTATGTAAAAGGTTTTTAAATTCACTGTAGGCCTTCACTATACCCTGCTGATAGTGTGCATTTTAGATATATATTCTTCTACCAGCTTAAAATGGTTCACAAAAGACTTTTCAAATGCAGAGGGGGGACTCTGCAAAAGTATCCACAGTTTAGTTCACATAGTCTACTGATATGGTGAATTTGTGAAAAAGTGTACAATGTATTGAAACAAGTGTGAACATGATGGGAGAAAACTGTATTATCAGTGCTGATGTCATATGGGGAGGTTGAGTAACAGTGTGTGGTCCATGTTTGTGTCACGTCTTACTTGTTTCTACAGGAGTGTTTTATTTTGCTTGTATGTTTGGGTTGCCGTGTCTTTAATTAGGACTACTCATTGTTGGAACTCTCTGTCGGGCACCGCCCTCTTGAGGATTTGTTAAGTTGTTGCACTGATGTCAGAGTCTGCTCCACGAGATCCCTGTTCTTAGTTGGTCAGCTGTTTCACCGTCAGACAGCGGCCCAGGGGAGCTACGTTGAGCAAAAACTGAGGGTTGTCTGTCTTGTCTGTCTCTCTCTCTCCCTCTCTGTCTCTCTCTCTCTCTGTGTCTCTCTCTCTCTCTCTCCTGCAGTGGACGCTGACGGACTGATCAGGAATTACACTGTGGACTGTGCTCCATTCTGCTGTGGTTGTAAATGGACTTTAGATAGATAGATGGTGTACCTTTACAGTTTTTCTCAATTGCTTACACACATTTTTTTTAAGCATACCTAATTTTCTCAAAACTCTAAACACAAATCCAAAAACCACACACATAGAATGCAAAACCCTCCATATCTCCTGCAAAATGCTACTTTGCCTTCAAAACAATGTTATGTCTCCTTAAAATGGTATTTTGTGTTCAAATGACACACACAGACCATCATATGTGTAGACATTTCTCATCCTCGTCCTCCTATTACTCCTTTGCCTATCTGATCACCTCTCACTTCAATGTTGCCATCCATTGTTCTCCAAAACAGGAGCTCACCTGTGGCCCTTATATTGCTAAAGCAATACACAAGGAGATTTGGCATTGATTAAGTGTGCAAAATAGAGAGGATTGTGTGTAGTGTTTTGAAGAAAGTGTGGTTTAGAATTGAAATCTGGGTCTAAAGCAGGAAATGTGTTTATAGTTCAGCAGAATTGGTTTAGGGAGTTAGCACATGAGTTACAGGTTGTGGTCATTGTGTCATAAGTTCCAGTTTTTGTGTATAAACAATTGAGAAAAACTATAAACACTCACTCTGATATAAGTAAAAAGTAAAGGCAACTTTACATTTGAGACTTGACCATGACTTGTAATGTCTGTCCACAAAGCTACATTTACGTAAGTGAAATAAAATCAAACCAAGCACATTGAAAAAAACACTAATGTAGTGACCTGATAAAGCATGGTTTATATTTGGACTAAACCTGAAAAATGGTAAATGGATTGCATATGTTATACCTTTTCTACTTTATATTATATGAATGTACTGTCATCCCTAACTAATGTCTTTATTGTTGGTTATATTCAGATATTTGCACATGTCTATTTTTTCTTCTTATCTCTCAAACTAGTCTGCCATACTTCAGACCATTAGACAAGTACAACCTCTCAGATGATACAGTACATATATGTGGAACTCCTGCCCTGGCTTTTTGTTCCTGTTTTAAAGATGAAATCATGTTAATGCATCTAACCACATTTCTATGAAGGATGCTAGGCTGCGGTGGCAGTAGACATTTTTCTTCTTGCCAATATTACCATAGTCATGTAATGAATTTCTGACAAATAAGAGGTCTGTTTGTTGTTTAAATGCACAATACAAAAAAGCTTTCCAACTTTTTCCCATGCTAGCTCCATAAAAGATTAATTTTCACCTAGATGTGAAAAGTCATATTTTCCATCACCACTAGATGGCAGCACCAATTAGGGGGAAGTGTATTGCTCTCAGAAACAACAGCATTCTAATAATGTACCACCCTGATGATGTTGGCATTGAAGAAGTAAATGACAAGTAACATGTGTGCTTGACTTTGGATTGAGTGTCACTGGCATCAACTAGCATTAGGACATTCTGGTGCAACAAGCCAAAGCTTACAGTAACATCCACCAATAAAGGGGGCTCCAGGAGACCAAAGTTAATGTCAGTAGTATAGAGTATTTGTATTTCATTTATTTGTACCTAAATTTCCCTCGGGATTAATCTATTTTCTAAGGAGTTGCAAATCATGTGAAATTTTCCCCCACAAGAATGTATCACATTCACACCACCTCCATTAACACACAAATGGTCAGCAAGACGCTCCCTGTCTGACCTTCACACCTTTCACATCTAGGCAGACCCCATATTGTTCCCTTTCCTTACATGCCCCCACCTTACACCTTGACCTAGACCCCCAGACACACCCATTCCCCATCACATTATGACCAAACGAGGTCCTTCCTTATGACCAAATAAGGTTATTACCATGACCATGCATGCATACACCTTCACACCCATCACGTTATGACCTACTATGCCATTATGTAAAAATGTTAATTCTGTAGCCCTATAATAGTTACGGAATTCTGTTACCATTCGGTGAAGAATATTCTCAGTAATAATCCCTACCTATACAATCTGAGTTTATTGAGCTGTGCATAGGAGATACTGAGAACATCACATTGTGAAGACATCGTTGTGTGCTAAGCTTTGCTAAACCTTGTCATTTGGAAAAAACAGATCTTTCATCGTCCGACTTCCTAAGTCTTTGCCTACTCCATCTAAGATCAGCTAACTTGAATTGAATCAAGCAATACAGCTTTGGTGTTTCATCAGGGATTCACCAGAAACTCTTTCAGTAGGTTAAGGTCATTGGGAGGCATGGGAAAATGTGAAATGTGAAACTAACCCACGCTTTTGTCCTTGTTACAATTCAGTTGCACCACTAGTCAGCCTCACCACACCTCACGTCACGTGGGTGAAGAGTTCATCCTCCCAGACATTGACTGCTCTAACCTCGGCCCTAACCTCTCACTGACGAGAACTTGGAGTACGTGACGCCACACTCATCTTCACTTCACTGTGTCTAAAAAACCACAGCGCAAAAAGGAAAGCATTTTATCAGCATTTTGGTAAACAGTCACACGTCCTTGTCAATCTTTTTGTCAAAGTTGCCGGTAGTGAGAATTTTGCAGACGCCTCACCGTTACAAGGTAGGTGCATATCCATTCATGTATAGTCATAATTATGACAGAGATGCCTTTATTTGAGAGACAGTTCTTTTTTTAATTCTGATGTTTCACTAATTTCACTATGAATTCCTCTGTTAGCATGTTTGTTTCTGCACGGATAGAAACCCATGTCATTTTTGTAGAGACCTTTCTACTCTTAACTCTGTGCCCTCTCTGTATATTACATTTTGGAAGGACAAATAATAGCATGTCATGTAGATTGTCAGACTGTTGCAGAGCAGGATACAGTTGCCATGTTTCATGCTGCTCACATTTGAAGTAAAATATCAATCACGTTAATTTTCTTCTGAAGAGTTAAGAGGTTTTTTTTCTCTCTTTTACACATAGCATTTTGTTCTGTTGTATTTATGGTATCATAGTGTCCTTTACTCTCCTGTAAGCATGCATGCTAGACTTTTCACTATTCTGACTGAAGTCCAGTGTGTAGTAGTTGCTTCCACCTTTTCTGATGTAAAAGTTACACTGAACCCTCCTGATACTAGTAACAGATCAAAACCTCATTACATTTTCTAAAATCTGCCTATAATTGAACAGTGTGAGTATGTGATGTTTTAATAATGCAGGGAAAGTGAGAAACTGGAATGCTGTTATTTGAGAGCATTAAATTTTCCACCTAAATGGTGCTACCATCTACTGGTGATGAAAGATATGACATTCCACATCCATGTGAAAATTAATCTTGCATGGTAAAGTTGGGAACGCTGGTGGCTATGCTTGGTGGCTAACAGTCATTGTGTATTTAAACAACACACAGACCTATAAGTTATCAGGGGTTCATAACATGACAATGTTTATATTGGCATGAAGAAGAATGTCTACTGACACCGCAGCCTAGCATCCTTCATAGAAATGTGGTTACATAAAGATGATTTCATCTTTAAAACAGGAACAAAAGCCAGGGCAGGGGTTCCACATATATTTACTGTATTATATGAGAGGATGTGCCTGTATAAAGGTCTGACAGACTAATGACAGAGTATGACTGACTAATTTGAGAGAGAGAAGAAGAAAAAGAGAAACACAGAAAAACAGGACCATCACACCACAGCCCTGGCTGAACATTCAAATATGCACTAATGTGGCATACAGTGTGTGAGACACCAGCAATTAAGACATTAGTGAGGAATTTCTGTAAATTAATAGAATATGAAGTAAAAAGGTGGGGGATATGCAATCCATTTACCATTTTACAGGTTTAGTCCAAATATGTTAAACAGAGCTTGACTGCTAGATATACAGACTCAATCTATATAAACTTTGGGAGGACAAATAACATACCGAGACTGGATGCAAGTTCAGAGAACACTCAATCACTTTATTTTGTGCAGGTGCATCAGCTTTTATAGACAGTCACATGACACACACACCTGAAATGCATGAGCAATAATTGGGAGCACAATCAGTTGTCAATTATTCAATTAACACCCCCACTTGATCACACATTATTGACAACCATAGATCATACAACAAAAAAAAAAAAAAAAACAACAACAACAACAACAAAAATAAAAAAAAATAAAACAAACATGGAAACCAACTGCACTTAACTGGCTATACCCCAAACAGGAACATAGAAAAAGTAAATAGCTTTGCTTTAGTAGCTGGTTTTGTCATCAGGTCAGCTACCATCTGGTCTGTTGGGCAATACTCCAAACATACTTTACAGTCATTAACAATTGATCTCACAAAATGGTATTTTATATCAATGTGCTTACATCGCTGTCTGCTGACTGGATTCTTGGCTAATGCAATTGTACCTTGGTTATCTTCAAAAATCTTAGGTACATCATACAAACAGTCATCCAGATGTTCAAGCAGTTGAGATAAGTAAAGACACTCTTGTGTGGTGGCGGCCAACGCCATATACTCTGCCTCACAAGTTGACAGTGCTACAGTTGGCTGCTTCTTGGTCTTCCAGGAAATCAGAGGACCATTCTCACTCAGACTAACACAATAACCAGTTGTACTGCGTCGGTCAGTTGCATCACCTGCCCAATCTGCATCACTGTAAGCAAACAACCTCAGCCCATCACATTTTGTCATTTGTGCCCTTCAAATATTTCAGTACATGCTTAACAGTTGTCCACTGCTCTTCTGTCGGCTCACTGAAATGCTGTGACAGTTTGCTTACAACAAAACTCAGATCAGGTCTGGTGCATGAGGTTAGGTAGATTAGGCTACCCACTGCCTCTCTGTATTTTCTGGGGTCACCTAGCTTCTCATCATCAGTGTAATGCAGCTTTGGTTCACAAGGTGTCGACCTGGGTTTACAATCCTGCATATCAAACCTGTCAAGCAGCTTGTCAACATAGCTCTGCTGTGACATGGTCACACATCCATTACACTGGTCAAAAGTGATACCAAGAAAATTCTTCAGTCTACCCAAATCTTTCATCTGGAACTTCACAGTAAGCATCTCTTTTACTGCTTTTAAAACTCTCTCATCACAGGCTGCAATAACCAGGTCATCAACCCAGATCAGTACGATCACCTTGTCATGTTCCGTTTCTCTCTGATAAACACAGTGATCGGCTGGGTTCTGTACAAACATGTTTTCACAAAGATAGTCATGCAACATTTTGTTCCAGTTTCGACCTGATTGTTTAAGCCCATAAAGTGACTTCTCTAGTCTACACACCATCTTCTTCTGATCTTTTACATCATAACCCTCTGGCTGTTCCATGTAAATTTCACAATCAATTGGTGCATGTAGGTAGGCAGTTTTTACATCCATCTGATGTAGGATCAGATCTTCCTGGGCAGCTTTCTGCATCAACACTCTCACACTAGTCAGGTCGGCAGTAGGAGAAAACGTTTCTCCATAGTCTACACCCATCTGTTGACTGTATCCCTTGGCTACATAGCGGGCCTTGTACTTGTCAGATCCATCAACATTGGTTTTGAGAGTATACACCCATCTACCCCCCACTGCCTTCTTGCCCTCAGGTAAGGTGGTCAGAGTAAATGTGTTGTTATCCCTCAGTGCCTTCATTTCCTCATCCATTGCATTTACCCACTCTCTTGAGTTGGATGAAGTCACAGCATCTCTGAACGTCTGAGGTACATTACAAACTATCCTGTAGCAATAATCAATGTTGATCTGAGCCTGATCACTCTCTATCCCATAGAAGTCTGGCCTCCTCCTCTCTCTAGCAGGGTATCTCCGTGGAGACTGGGATTCTGGCTTGGCCTCACCTGTCTGTAGGCCTATCTGGCTTGGACCTGGCCTAGCCTCTGGGATGTCATTCTGCTCGGGTTTGTCAGGGTCAGGTCTGGTTGTGCTAGACTGCACACCACTGTCATTGTCGGACATGTCATCAGTCTGCTGTCCCTCAACACATGACATGAACCTCACCAGTCTGTGCTTCATCACCTTCCTGCTGTCAGGGTAGTAGACCATATAGGCTGGACTGTTCTTGTCATAACCAACAAAGATGCCTTTGTCAGACCTTGACTCTAGCTTCTTCCTGTCCTGCCTGTAGGCGTAACACACAGTACCAAACTTCTGCATCCTGGAGACATTAGGTCTCCTTCCTGTCAGCATAAAATAAGGTGTCTCTCTGGTGCGGTTGTTGAAACATCTATTCCTCACCACTGCTGCTGTCTGGACCGCATACGGCCATAGCTCCTTGGCTAACTGGCTCTCCAAGAGCATACATCTAGCCATGTCAAAAAGGGTTCTCCAGTTACGCTCGGCAGTGCCATTCTGGTGTGGTGAGTATGGTGCTGATGTTTCATGTCTGATTCTATTTCTACGCAGTAGGGCTTGGTAACCCTGCCCTGTGAACTCGGTACCATTGTCAGACCTGATACACTTCACTTTCCCATATGGGGCTGTGTCGGCTAGAAACCTCTCGGTGGCTTCTACAGTGTCACTCTTGTGCTTTAGACAGTACACAAACACTGCACTTGAATAGTCATCAGTAAAGGAAAGTGCATACCTATACCCTTCCTTGGATTCTGGGTCAATGGGGCCTGCCAAGTCAGTGTGAACCAGCTCTAAGGCTGATTTGGCCCTCACATCAGGATTCCTGTTCCTGCTCCGAGTGAACTTGCCCTGAGTACACACTTCACATATCATGGATTTGGACACTTTACCCCTGATTGACATGCCGTCCACAACATTCTCTAACTTCATGACATCATCAAAATTACAGTGCCCTAAAATCTCGTGCCACGTCTGAATATCATGACAGCTCATACATTGATCATTGTTTACTGGCACAGTAGGCAAATAGAACAGTCTGTTATGCTCATGAATGAGGAAGCGCGTACCGTCTCTGTGCTGCAAGACGTCTTCTCCTTCCTTGAAGATCACCGTTGCCCCACTGGAAGTTGCAGCTCTCACAGAGAAGATGTCTTGGGGATACGAGGGGATGTAAAGCGCCTGCTTCAGTGTGGCACTGCGGCGCCGCCCCCTGCTGTCGACCAGACACACCTCGGCGTCTCCTCTGCGCTCCGCGACCCCTGTGCAGCTTGTGCCATCGGCCAGCTCCACGCAGTGCGTCTCGGACTGGAATCGGTCATCGAAGCTCTTGAACTTCGCCAGGTCAGTGATGATATGCGAAGTCGCACCGGTGTCCACCATCAGGCCCTTTCTGGTGACACCACTGCCTGGCTCACTGGTCACAAGCTTGAACACGAAGGTGTTGTCATCCGTCTCCTCGGACACTCCGTGTGCGTTGTCCTGCTGCCGCTGTCGCCATCCTCCTCGCCGTGCGGTACTCTCGCCCTGGCTGTACCACTGTTGACCACGCTGACAGTCTCTTACCTTGTGACCTCTCTGGCCACAACGGAAACACACAATGTCCCCGCTCTCGGTGCTGCGCGCACTTGCGCCTGCTGGGGTAACCCTCCTTGGATGCGCACGGGCCCCCATGACATTGTCGTCGGCCGCAGCTGTGCGCATACTTTCAGTGTTCTCATAACTGCGCAACTTTGTCTTGAACTCCGCAAAAGAGAGAGTCTCATCACTTTGAGTGACAAAAATGGAAAAAGGCTTAAATGATTCTGGCAGCCCCTTCAAAATCATTGCAAGCAATAGTCCATCGCTTAAAACCTCTCCAGCATTACGCAGCGCTGTGATTGAAGTCTCGGCACGTATGACGTAATCAGTCACACTCTCACTACTCATCTTTTGCAAAGAAGTCAGTTCTGTATACAGGCATACAATACGGGGCTTACCCTTGCCTGCATAATAGTCGCGCAAAATCTTGAGCGCTCCACGGCCGTCATCCGCTGCCTCTCGCATGACCAGAGACAAACTTTTGTCATCAAGGAATTGGATCAGTTCCGCGTATGCTTCTGCGTTCTTCGCTGCATCCTCAGCCAGTGCGTTTTCTTCCGCGCCATCGGCAGGCTGATTCAAAATTGTGTCCTTCAATTTCTGCAACAGCAGATGGCCCAAAAACTTAGTCTCCCACAGTTCATAGTTCTTTTCGTCTCCGTTAAACACAAGACGAGACCAACGTGAACTTGTACGTTCGCTCATGGTGCTGGCACTACAATCCGTGAGACACGCATTCAAACGCGCATACAAACAAATGTCTCTCGGTGCCTACTCACATTGGATATCTCTGCACACAAACGTCAAACGCATCTGGGCCCATAACCTGTTAAACAGAGCTTGACTGCTAGATATACAGACTCAATCTATATAAACTTTGGGAGGACAAATAACATACCGAGACTGGATGCAAGTTCAGAGAACACTCAATCACTTTATTTTGTGCAGGTGCATCAGCTTTTATAGACAGTCACATGACACACACACCTGAAATGCATGAGCAATAATTGGGAGCACAATCAGTTGTCAATTATTCAATTAACAAAATATAACACGTTTCTTCAGAGGACACTAAATTGGTGTTCTTATCGGAATTTCCAGATTTTCAATGTGCTTGGCTTGATTTTATTTCACTTAAATGTAGCTTTGTGGACACATTTTGCACATGGTCAAGTCTCAAGTGTAAAGTTGGCTGAACTTGTTACTTATATATGAGTAAGTGTTTAACATCCACCCATAAAGGGGGAAAGAGGTTAGTTAAGTAAGCGTTGTCTTTATCCATAGTCAGTTCATACCAAATTGTTACTCTATATTTATTTTGATAAACAACTTTTGCAACTTCTATGCACTATTATGTGCCTGCATTTTTTTTATCTCACACAATCTCATGAAATTAACCCACAATTTAATCCTTGTTATGTTTCAGTTTATTTTCATGCTGATGTGGTTGTGTCCCCTGCACCACTAGTCAGCCTCACCACACCTCACCTCACTTGGGTGAAGAGTTTATCCTCCCAGACGTCAACTTCTCTAACCTCGACCCTGATAGAAATACACTGAGAGCAAATTGGAGTACGTGACGCAACGCTCATCTTCCTTTCACAGTGTAAAAACCCACAGTGCAAAAAGGAAAGCATTTTATCAGCATTTTGTTTCAACAGTCACACGTCCTTTTCAGTCTTTTTGTTGAAGTTGCCATTAGTGAGAATTTGACAGACGCCTCTCCGTGAGAAGGTAGGTGCCTTATCTGTTCATGTATAGTCATAACTATGACAATGATGCCTTTATTTGCTTTGTAGTTTCAATGGTGATTTTTAGCTTTCTTTCTCTTGATCAGATTAGGTGGACTTCATCCAACGCAACTATGAACAGTGATACCTTTATTTGAGAGACAGTTCTATTTTGATGTTTCACTAATTTCACCATGAATTCCTATGTTAGCATGTTAGTTTCTGCACAGATAGAAACACATGTACATTTTGTAGAGACCTTTCTATTCTAAACTCTGTGCCCTCTCTGTATATTCAACTTTGGAAGGACAAATAATAGCATGTCATGTACATTGTTAGACTGTTGCAGAGCAGGGTACAGGTGCTATGGTTAATACAACTTACATTTTAAAGGAAAATATCAATTCACATTTTTAACATTCATTTTCTTCTTAATAGTTGAGTTAATACTTAAATATTTGTTTTCTGTTTTATACATAGCATTTAGTTCTGTTGTATTCATGGCATCATGGTAAATGTGTCCTTTACTCTCCTGTAAGCATGCATGCTAGACTTTTCTCTATTCTTACTAGAGTCCAGTGCGTGGTAGTTGCTTCCACCTTTCCTGATGTGAGTGTGAAAGTTACACTGAACACTACTGATACTAGTAATAAAGTAATAGTAGAGTAAGGATATACAGACAGCAACCTAAACTCTTTAAGATCCTCTCTGTTCTTAATTTATCTTCCTTAATCAAAATCCAATACTTTTTCTAAACTCTGCGTATAAAAATTGAACAGTGTGAGTGTGTTTTATTATTGCAGGGAAAGTGGGAAATGTCTTTTAAAAGCATGCTTATGTTGACGGCAATATTTCTCCTGAGGCTGGCAGGTACAGTGGACATAATGTAATACTTCCAGGATATGCTAGGGTGATATGGCCTATGAATGAATGAATGTGTGTATTTTTAATAAATGTATACTATTATTTGGAATCATATAATAATATATACTGTAACAGTGTTATTTTAACATATTTATTTGACACTCCCAAACTCCCCACATTATAATTACGATACTTGATCAGTGCGAGGAATATACTCTTCTCAAAGCTGTCTGCATTTCAATCTTTCATCCAAATTGATCCTTCAGTGTGACTGTGTTTCAGGTGTTCAGTGTGGAGGGAGTGTGACCTACCCCTCCACAGGAGTCTGTGGCCTTAAAGGGGCATCAGTGGTCCTGCCCTGCACATATGAATATTCTTGGGTTGGAACTTATAAAGGAGGAGAGTGGTATGAAGAGAAAAGAGGGAGAGTCAGAGGACACAGTAACTCTGATTATCCTGATTGCAGTCTGACGATAGACAAACTTTCAGATGATCACTCTGGTGTTTATTACTTTCGGTTTTACACATTTCTTCACCCGAGTTGGATAACAGGCCTCAAGTCTGAAGTTACAGTCTCAATTACACGTAATGATGAACATATACAACTCACAATTTGTTTTATTTTTTCTGATCATAATGGAAATGATATTCAAGGTTGAAGCCACAATGACTTCTAACCTCTCTTCTCAGACCTGCAGGTGAAGGAGGGTGCTGTTGTAGGGAAACAGAATCAGACTGAACTGACCTGCAGCACCTCCTGCAGCTTGAGCTCTAACACTCAGTATGTCTGGTACAAGAATGGACAGCCTCTACAAGACAAAACCACAGCCTACGTACCACTAGACTCAAGCAGACCCTTTGAAGTGAACAGTTACTCCTGTGCTGTGAGAGGTTATGAAGCTCACCATTCCCCTGCAGTGTGTGAGTAGGGATGTAACTCAAGAACATTGCATGACTATTTCTTAACATTTACAAAGGATACTTGGATCTAAAGTTCACTTTTATTCAGATTCAACAAAAAGCATATTTTTTCTAGTTTTACAACTTGATTTTTTTGTATACAGATAACCACATAGATGTCTTTCTCACAATCATAATGTGCATGTGTACGTTGATAGATATGGTGTTTAATACTCATATTTTACACTTGGCCGTAGGTGCTCCATCTAAACAGTGTTGGGGTGTGACCTACTGTGTATTGAATGGTTCATCGGTGGATATTTCTGGATCACATGGAGTCAACATCTCTGTTACAGGTAAGCCCTTTAACTATTTTGATAATGAAATGTGTGTTCACGTAGCACTGTGTCCCCTACACATAATATATCCTCCAGTTCTGCAGGTGTTGATAACTCCTGAAGCAGTGAAAGAGGGAGAGAAAGTGACACTCACCTGTAATACAACCTGTATTCTGAGTAACAACCCCACCTTCATCTGGTACAAGAACGGACAGCCTGTGACCTTGAAACACACAACCAGAGACAACAGGCTGCATCTGAACCCAGTCAGCAGTGAGGATGTGGGCAGTTACTCCTGTGCTGTTAGAAGACACGAGAGTCTCTTCTCCACTGATGTGTTTCTCAAAGTCCGATGTAAGTTACTACAACTGACTGTTAATGTGTACAGATGTGTACAAATATGGTTCAAAACATATTGCATATAAAATATATTGTGTTTTTTGTCTATTTGTAGATCTATATGTTCTAAATGCTACCAAAATCAGACACATCAATGAATTGTCTTAATTTGTCACATGATTGCTATTGGTATTTATTAAGATAAAACTTGTACACATCTTAACAGATAAGCCAAAGAATGTGTCAGTGTCTATCAGTCCTGGGGAAATAGTGGAGGGCAGTTCTGTGACTCTGACCTGCAGCAGTGATGCCAACCCACCAGTGCACAACTACACCTGGTATATGAGGACTGGAGCTGAATCTCTTATTAGGGGCACAGGTGACAGCATCAGCTTCAATGTGACCTCTGATTCCAATGGACTTTACTACTGTGAGGCAGAGAATGAAGTTGGCTCTCAGACCTCTACTAGAGTTACAGTTCCTACAGCAGGTCAGTGCTGTGTAGTTTTATGAGAATACTAAAATGCATCGCTGCCTGTTCAAATTCCGCTGTTTGTTTACAAAATTCTGGCGAAGAAGTGATTTAATGCTTGTGTTGATGATTAGAAGGAGGAGATTTAATACAGCTTTGACTGTTGTCATCATCTTGCCACATGATGGCAAGCCAGTTAGCTTTGCCTGCAAACTATCACTTACAGCCCTTTTGATAATGTTGCATGCATTTACTGTTTCATTATAAAGTCTTTCATTTTCCCTTAGAAATGGCTGGCATCATCCTGGTAGCTATTATCACCATAATCATCATTCTTGCTGTCCTGCTGTTATTTGGAATTGTGTATATGAGGTGATTTTTTTTCCCTCATAAACATAATAAAAAATGAAATAATGTTGTGCAAAAACAGGCATGCCCTTCATATTGATAACTGCATATTATTTCTATGAATGAATACAGTATATATAACGTTCTTTCTTTGGACTAATCTGACAGGGCAACGCAGAATGTTTATCACTAAACTGTAGTTTCATCATAGGAGCACTGACAGCAGATTGTATGAGGCTTACTCTGTTTCTTTATTCAGTAAACATGGAGGAGCTGAGAGAAACAGCAGAGTAAACCAAAGGGTAATAAGACAATTTTAAAATCCCAGAATGTCAGAATGCTACATGCTTGGTGACAGTGATTTGGGCTTTGTCAAGCTTTAGAATCATCTCCTTCTACCAATATTTTCATAGGCTGTCCATTCTGATGCCCATGATGAAACATACACAGCTCTCAACCCCAGGAGCACATCCTCTGAGTATGACAATCTGCAGGTAAGTCATCCTAGACAGATGTTATCAGCCTTATCATGTTTGTTAGTTAAATCAGTGATAGCACTGCCCTATATAAAACCTTAACCACCATCTATCAAAGTGTTCAGTCATGACATTGACAATGTCTTCTGTGTGTTAACATATTTCAGAACGTGAGGAATGTGAGTGACACCTACATACCCTTTCAGAGAAGAGCTCAGGCCTCAGTGTATGAGGTGGAGCTGAAGGATCTCGGGATGAGATGCCAACACCAACCATGACTTCTGGACTCTCCATCTCATACTTACTGCTGCCACAGTCTTACATTGATAAGGGATCTTATTAATCGGTCCTAACTCTTCCCTTGATTCCCATGTTAGAGATATTTAAGGTTTCTCCATTGGTGTAGGTTTCTATGACTCTCATCATCATTTAGCACCAGTAAACCTTTAATCTAATCTTTCGTTTGCTTTGGGTAACGTATGCATTGTGGAAGTTACATGTCTGTGTATTTTTTTATTGTCTTTTAACTTACACACCCTTAGTTTACCCATGTGGCTTAGTTTAGAATGTGGAGTATCTGCGTTATTTGTCAGGAGCTGTGATGTCGCTGTCTCTGGATTCTTATTTGATTTTCTTTTCTTTAATGTAGTATATCAGGTATATTACAATTCTAGTCTATTTGTGTATTTGATTCTATTTATTGTTCATTTTATATTTTAAATGAGTCTTGTTTTTCTGTAAATATAAACTTTGAAATGATAGTACTTCATGCTGAGATATCTTGTTAATAATTCTCAGTATCTTAATATAATAATTAAATATAATAATAAAAACAGAATGTTGTGCACATAATGTTGTAAATGTCCTTTGTTGAGGGGCGAGTGGACTTTATATTTATGAGGCCTTTAAGGGGGGATTAAACTTGTGTGCAGATCAAATAATATACAATTCAACATTAATTAATGCTGTAGCATAAAGATAGCAGATATCCTTAGACTGGCAGTTAGTTAGGGCTCCCTGTCTTCTTTTGAACATGTATTTTCCAAATACAGGGGACCAAAATGTTTCTCTTTTTTTGTGTAGATATCACAAAACAACACATTGTGGTAATGTATCAATAGCATAAGAAAACATGACAGACATAAGGTATCAGAAATGTAACATGTCTGTGTGTATATTTTGGATCAAGTCTTCAGCTTTGGTGTGTCCTAATGCCAGTTGATTGCCACTGACACTCAATTCAATGTTAGGCAGACATGTTGCTTGTCATTTACTTCTACAATGCCAACATCATCAGGATGCTTCATTATTGGAATGCTGTTGTTTCTGAGAGCAATACATTTTCCTTTTAATTGGTGCTGCCATCTACTGGTGATGGAAGAATTGACATTCCACATCCATGTCAAAATGGAATGGAAAATGGAAAAAAGTAGGAAAGCTGGTGGCTATGCTTGGTGGCTAACAGTCATTGTGTATTTAAAAAACACACAGACCTATAAGTTATCAGGGGTTCATAACATGACAATGTTAATATTGGCATGAAGAAGAATGTCTACTGACACCGCAGCCTAGCATCCTTCATAGAAATGTGGTTACATGCATAAACATGATTTAATCTTTAAAGCAGTACCAAAAGCCAGAACAGGGCTTCCACATATATTTACTGTATCATCTGAGTGGTTGTACTTGTCTAATGTTGCGAAGTATGACTGACTAGTTTGATAGAGAAGAAGAAAAAGAGAAACACAGAAAAACAGGACCATCACACCACAGCCCTGTTTGCACATTCAAATATGCACTTATGTGGCATACAGTGTGTGAGACACCAGCAATTAAGACATTAGTGAGGAATTTCAGTAAATTTAATAGAATATGAAGTAAAAATGTATAACATATGCAATCCATTTACCATTTTTACAGTTTTATTCCAAATATAACAAATTTTTTCAGAGGTCACTATATTGGTGTTCTTGTCGGAATTTCCAGATTTTCAATTTGCTTGGCTAGATTTTACTTCACTTAAATGTAGCTTTGTGGACACATATTGCACATGGTCAAGTCTCAAGTGTAACATTGCCTTTTCTTGTTACTTATATTAGAGTGAGTGTTTAACATCCACCAATAAAGGGGGAAAGAGGTTAGTTAAGTAAACGTTGTCTTTATCCAGTCAGTTCATACCAAATTGCCACACTAGATTTATTTTGATGAACAACTTTTCCAACTTCTGTGCACTATTATGTGACACATAGCCTGTATTTTTTCTCTCTCCCTCTCATGAAGTGATCCCATGCTTTTGTTCTTGCTACGTTTCAGTTTATTTTCATGTTGCTGTGGTTGTGTCCCCTGCACCACTAGTCAGCCTCACCACACCTCACCTCACAGGGGTGAAGAGTTCATCCTCCCAGACGTCAACTGCTCTAACCTCGGCCCTGATAGAAATACACTGACAACAAATTGGAGTACGTGACGCAACGCTCGTCTTCCTTTCACAGTGTAAAAACCCACAGTGCAAAAAGGAAAGCATTTTATCAGCATTTTGTTTCAACAGTCACACGTCCTATTCAGTCTTTTCGTTGAAGTTGCAGTTAGTGAGAATTTGGCAGACGACTCTCTGTTAGAAGGTAGGTGCATATATGTTCATGTTTAATCATAACTATGACAGTGATGCCTTTATTTGAGAGATAGTTATTTGTTATTCTGATGTTTTATTAATTTGACCTTTAATCCCCAGGGTAGAATGTTTGTTTCTACACGGATGGAAACCCATGTTATTTTTTGACCTTTCTAGACCTTCCTACCTTAAACTCTGTGCCCTCTCTGTATATTCAACTTTGGAAGGACAAATACTAGCATGTCATCTAGATTGTCAGACTGTTGCAGAGCAGGGTGCAGGTGCCATGTTTCATGTCGCTCACATTTTAAACTAAAATATCAATCACTTTCCTAACATTCATTTTCTTCTAAAGAGTTAAGAGGTTTTTTCTATTTAATACATAGCATTTTGTTGTGTTGTATTCATGGCATCATAGTGAATGTGTCCTTGCTGTAAGCTGTAAGCATGCATGCTGGACTTTTCTCTATTCTTACTGAAGTCCAGTGTGTAGTAGTTGCTTCCACCTTTTCTGATGTGAGTGTGAAAGTTACACTGAACACTACTGATACTAGTAATAGAGTAATAGTAGAGTAAGGATATCCAGTCAGCAACCTAAACTCTTTCAGATCCTCTCAGTTCTTAATTTATCCTTGTTAAAACATCATTGCATTTTCTAAGCTCTGCCTATACAATTGAAGAATGTAGTATGTTTTTTTTATTATTGCAGGGAAAGTGAGAAATGTGTTTTAAAAGCATGCTCATGTTGGCTGCAATATTTCTTCTGAGGCTGCCAGGTACAGTAGACATAATTTAATACTTCCAAGATATGTTAGGATGATCTGGCCTATACACTGTAAATGTATAAATGTGTGTATGTAATAAATGTATACCATTGATTGGAATCATATCATAAGATATACTAACAGTGTTATTTTAACATATTTATTTGACACTTCCAAACTCCTCACTCATGGGCATCAGAATATGTAATTACAATACCTGATCAGTGCCAGCAGAATACTCTTCTCAAAGCTTTCTTCATTTAAATCTTTTATCAAAATTGACTACTCCATGTGACTGTGTTTCAGGTGTTCAGTGTGGATGGAGTGTGACTTACCCCTCCACACGAGTATGTGGCCTTAAAGGGGCATCAGTGGTTCTGCCCTGCAAATATGAATATTATTGGGTTGGACATTATGAAGGAGGAGAGTGGTATGAAGATAATAGAGGGATAGTCAAAAGACACAGGGACTCTGATTATCCTGACTGCAGTCTGAACATAGACAACCTTTCAGATGATCACTCTGGTGTTTATCACTTTCGGTTTTACACAACCCTACACAGGAGTTGGATAACAAGCAGACCTGGTGTTACAGTCTCTGTTACACGTAATGATGAACATATACAACTCACAATTTGTTTTCTTTTTTTCTGATCATAATGGAAAAGATATTCAAGGTTTAAGCCACAATGACTTCTAACCTATTTTCTCAGACCTGCAGGTGAAGGAGGATGCTGTTGTAGGGAAACAGAATCAGACTGAACTGACCTGCAGCACCTCCTGCAGCTTGAGCTCTAACACTCAGTATGTCTGGTACAAGAATGGACAGCCTCTACAACACAAAACCACAGCCTCTATATTACTGGACTCAAGCAGGCCATCAGAAGAGGGAAACTACTCCTGTCTTGTGAGAGGTTATGAGGCTCATCGTTCCCCTGCAGTGTGTGAGTAGGGATGTAACTCAAAAACATTACATGACTATTTCATATCAATTATAAAGGATACTTGGATCTGAAGTTCACTTTTCTTCAGATTCAATAAAAAGCATATTTTCACTAGTTTTACAACTTGTTCTTTTATATACAGATAACCACATAGATGTCTTTGTGACAATCATAATGTGCATGTGTAGACTGATAGATATGAGGTTTTATAGTCATATTTTACATCTGGCCATAGGTGCTCCATCTAAACAGTGTTGGGGTGTGACCCACTCATCTAACAGCATCTGTGTATTGAATGGTTCATCGGTGGATATTTCTGGATTACCTAGAGTCAACATCTCTGTTACAGGTAGGCCCTTTAACTATTTTAATAATGAAATGTGTGTACAAGTAGCACTGTGTCCCCCTACACATAATATATCTCCCAGTTCTGCAGGTTTTGATAACTCCTGAAGCAGTGAAAGAGGGAGAGAAAGTGACACTCACCTGTAATGCAACCTGTATTCTGAGTTACAACCCCACCTTCATCTGGTACAAGAACGGACAGCCTTTGACCTTCAAACACACAACCAGAGACAACAGGCTGCATCTAAACCCAGTCAGCAGTGAGGATGCGGGTAGTTACTCCTGTGCTGTTGGAAGACATGAGAATCTCTTCTCCACTGATGTGTTTCTCAAAGTCCGATGTAAGTTACTACAACTGACTGTAAATGTGTACAGTTGTGTACAAATATGGTTCAAAACATATTGCATATAAATGATATTGTGTCTTGTTGTCTATTTGTAGGTCTATATGTTCTAACTGCTGCCGAAATCAGACATAACTATGAAATGTCTTAATTTGTCACATGATTGTTTTTGTTATGTATTAAGATAAAACTTGCACACATTTTAACAGACAAGCCAAAGAGTGTCTCAGTGTCTATCAGTCCTGGTGAAATAGTGGAGGGCAGTTTTGTGACTCTGACCTGCAGCAGTGATGCCAACCCACCAGTGCACAACTACACCTGGTATATGAGGACTGGAGCTGAATCTCTTATTAGGGGCACAGGTGACAGCATCAGCTTCAATGTGACCTCTGATTCCAGTGGACTATACTACTGTGAGGGAGAGAATGAAGTTGGCTCTCAGACCTCTACTGAACTTGCAGTTCCTACAGAAGGTCAGTGTCATGTAGTTTGGGAAATGACAGCTGGTTGGATTCGAACCCGTGTCCCCGTGGGCATTCAAGCCCGTATATGGTTGGGGCTACTGCTTGCGCCACAGTGCCCCCCAGTGTCATGTAGTTTTATGAGAATACTAAAAACTATCTCTGATTGTTCAAATTCTGATTTTTTTTTTACTAAATTCTGGTGAACATGTGATATAATGCTTGTGTTGATGATGAGAATGTGGAGATTTTAAACAGCTTTGACTGATGTTATCATGTTTCCAGATTATGGCATTCCGAATGTAAAGCCAGTTAGCTTTTCCTGCAAAGTATCACTTACAGCACTGTTGATAATGTTGCATGTATTTACTGTTTCATTATCAAGTCTTTCATTTTCCCTTAGAAGTGGTTGGCATCATCCTGGTAGCTATTATAACCATAATCATCATTCTTGCTGTCCTGCTGTTACTTGGATTTGTGTGCTTGAGGTGATTTAGTGAAGTTTGCTTCCTCTGAAATAATTTTGTGCAAAAACAAGCATGCCATGTATATTGCTAACTGCATATTATTTCTATATATGAATTGATATAACTTTACCTCTTTAAGTAAACATGCATATGTCCCAACTGTAAAACAGCAAGCAGAATGCTGAAATTACTGCAGATACAAGGGGCACAATTACTGACATACAGGTGAGGAACTTGGTGCTCAAAGTCTTTAGCTGTAGTCTGTGCAATGATTACACATGTATGTATCTCCCCATATGAAATATCTGGCACCAGCCAAGACTAAATAAGCTCACGAAGTCTTGCACCTGAAATCAGAGTTGTATGTCACCATTGCGTCTTATTGTCTGTTCACCTCTGCATCATTCATGATGTAATGTTATTTTTCCTGATTAGAACAACTCAGGTCTCGTGAACAGCACTGTCACAGCAAGAGCCACAACCTCTGACCCCGCACAGAGAGTGCCCACACCTGATCAAAATGACGTTCAGTATGCCAGCGTTCAGACCAATCTCTCCAAAACACAGGAAGTACCTCTATACGCCACCGTCCAGAAGACTCAAACCTCCACGCAGGACGACGATGTTGCCTACGAATCAGTCCAGTTTCTCAGAGGGAGTGCTGCCACCAGGTGGGCTCATTACAACAAATCATGCAGCTTCTAATCCATCTACAGCCTCTGCATGGCACCTTATGTGCTCAGGCTAGGAGGTGTTAATAGTGTAGTGTTTCTCAGAAGTATTCATTCTCAGGCATCCGTAATATTGCCCAGAATCCAGCATTTAACCTGTCGATGCTGTGCACCAGTTGCTCACAAACAAATGCAATGTTGCTGGTCATTTTGACATGCTAGCTGTCTTAATGCTCAGTAGTCAAATTGCAGCAATGCAGTCACCTCTCACATATACTGAAGATGTTGCTGCTTTCAGTCACAATATAACCCTTTTTTCCAAGACTAGAGGTGTAACAGTAAGTACTGCATGCTGTTGTGTGTTCACAGGGCTGAAATTGACGTGATCTACAGTGCAGTCATCAAACCCTGACAGGCCCGTGAAACAGCAGACCAGTATTACCCTCAGGTTATCAAAGCTGTCCATCAGAACAAGACACACTCAGTCCTTACAAGACTCTTTTAAAGTATTTGCTTTAGTGTGAAATTTGTTAGTGTAACTTTCTATGTTTTTATGTTTTTACTGCCAAAAAGCCATATAGCAATGCATTTTGTCTTTGTTACAATAGTCATTCAGAATCGCTTTAAATGTTCCATAGATTTTGAATGTAATGTTTTATTTTATATATACAGATATCAGATATTCCTCAGATGTTAGATATTCCTTAATTTCCTTACTGGACCCCCTATTACATGTTACACTAAAAAACATTCAAAACCACCTCATCTCACATAAAAGAAGAGAGGATAAGTAAACGTCATGGACGGAAGCAACTTTATTTTCTATGATGTATACAGAATCTGAACCAATGGGCTTTAAAAACAACATTTTCATAATACCTTAAAGCTGAGAACTTAGAAACTGAAAGACATTGACATGGACACAAACAGTTACTATTGAATGAAGAAAGAACTTAGAAATCAAATGACATTTACATGGAACTGGAACACAAACTGTGTTTGAATGAAGAAGAACTTTACACACTCTAAGATTTGCATTATTGGTATTTTGTTTAACAACCTTGCATTTCATTGCCTAGTCATACTGAATGATTAGCTGGAGAATGTCATTGTTCCATACATGCAATTGCTCAAGTGAAAATGAAAGAAGCATTTTCCGTATAGAAGACAGATATTTAAGATTGTGTAAATTCAAGACTTTAACAGGGCTTCATTGCTGTGTAGAAACCTTACCTGAAAAACGTACAGCTATATTCTAACCCTCTCATTTTAGATAAATAAAAGATTATTTTAGCACACTGTGTGTTCCTCATACTTCAGCCTTCCTTCACTCAATAGCGGATCATATTTACCTCTGCAAAGGAGGTTATGTTTTTATTGTCTTTTCTTGGATTGTTTATTTGTCTCTCTGTCATCAGGAATATGTATAAACTACCTGCCCCCTTTCTAATAAACTTGGTGGAGGGGTGTAGCATGGGCCAAGGAAGAACTAATTATATTTAGGAGCGGATCCAGGAAGATTGTAAGATAGGGCATTTGGCCTTGGCGGAGGTCTGCATTCTCTGAGTGTGACCTTGAGACTGAGTGCCCCTGTAGTTTGTTATGAAACACTTCATGCTCAAATCATCTTTAAATTATAATCACTATAATGTCTACTATGAGTGTGGTCTGGAAAAAAAAGCACTTCCTACTGGGTGATGCCCTTAAGCTCCACAGCAGAATGGTGGGTCAGTGCTCATCTATGAGTGTTTATAATGTGGGAAGGTGGTGATAAACCCCTCACACAACGCAGAAAATACTTAGAGGTACATAGACATGAGGGAACAAAAAGCATAGGCCTAGTAACACAAAGCATCATAACATAAATCACTTCAGTGGAAACACAAACAGGTAGCGTCTGACGCAAACACTGAAAACAAATATTTAAAACCACAAACAAAACAAACAACTCTGATATAACTGTCACTGATAACACTACCAGTGTAATATCAGCAAATAACACCGAAGGTTAAACTCCACAAACTTGTTATAGTTATGAAAGGCACAATAAAGTGCTTGGTGTGCTTATACCAACCTGTAATGAGTGAAAATTAGTACTGTTGAGAGAATACATAAAACAGATGTTTCCAGAACTACATTTCCCACAATGCACAGCATGCACATTGTCACCCTAAGAGACACTGACCTGAACGACCTGCCGGATGGGACATGGCAAGCACTGCTCCCCCTTGTGGAAGAAGCAGCCCACCACAAGTCAGCTCTATTTAACAGCATTTTTGCCCATGAATGGCATGCGCATGGAGGGTGATATGATTGAGGACTATCCCCACAGCATGCCCTACCAGTACAACGAGCCCTACTAACAGGTCACTGCTTACCTCCATGCATACACGCTCATACCAGAGGACACAGGCAGGCACACACACACACACACACACACACCAGGAGATGCAGGCAGACATGCACACATACACACATGCATACACACATACACCTCCCACCACTGGACACAGGTAGATATACACACACACACTCACACCAGAGGACATGATAAATACACCAGAGGATATATACATACATACATATGTGGTAGGGTGGTGTTGTTACACCCACACTCCCTGCTTTTACATTCAATTAGCCCAACTATCGTCAGCCTAGTCACTGATAACCTCCACTTAGACGGAGATAAAAGGACCAGACGTTGTGTGCGTGCATTACGGTGTCTGTAACCACACCCCTTCTCCTGTTGAAGTGCTTTCCTGATTTGCCGGGTAGGTGTTTGTTTGCTGGCGAGTGGTACAACTTTTACCCATTACTTTGGGCTTACCTTTTCGTGTTTGTTTTGTAGACCTGTATTCCTAGCCTTCCCTCTGACGCTCGCCTTCGGTATGTCCTTGTCCCTGCATGTTCAGGTATGCCTTTCCTATTTTCATTAACGCTGGAGGAGTAGCCTCTTTTCCCACTGGCTCTAATTAGCGCATATGTTTCATAGTGAGGAACCGTACTTCGCCGCTGACCTCGTCATTCCAGTTATAACTGTTAAGCCTCATCTGCTTAGCCAGTGAGACTCCGTGACCGTGCTGAAGGGCCTGATCACAACGGTGCTGCTGTTTTGTTTAGCCTGACAATGCCTGTATGATCCAGCATGCTCGTTACTCTGCCAAACTGTTGTTTTGCATGTTGGTCTGACATATCTCTGAGCTGGGTGTTCGTTTTCTTTGTCATGTTGTTTTTGTCTGGGCATTGTACCATCTTGTCAACTCCAATGGGGTAATGCTTCTGTCTGGTGTATTTTCTGTCTGCATGTGACTGTGGATAAGGCTGGTGGCGCTGTAGCTGTCCTGGTGCATGTTGGTTATTTGTTCTGGTCTGTAGTTAGTCTCTATAGATGATTGCTATTATTGTCTGAGTGATTCATGCTTATGATGGACTGTTGGTATCTCCTGGTGCAATAATTGTTTTCATTTTATTTATTAAGCAGTTGCTAGGTGCAGGGCCGGCGATTGCTATAGGCGAACTAGGCGACTGCCTAGGGCGACAAATGGGTTGGGGGCGCCCTCTAGTGTCACCCTTGGACCTACTTCCCATTAATCATAGTTAACATAGTAACAAGCAAATAAAAACATGTTCATAAATCATCATCCGAGGGCGCCCCTTCAGCCATACGTTTACTTCAACCTGATTTTTAGATTGAATTGATTGTTATTGTCGATGGGGGGGGGGCGGTTGCGTTAAGTTACGTTAGTTATGTGAGGGCACACTGCCAGGGTGGGGTGAGCCGTGAGCGTGTCAGCTACGTGACATTCGCAAAAATGAAGCGGTCAAAACCATCTGGAGCACAGGGACGAAAACGAAGAAAGGAAGAAGAGGAAAAGAAAGCCAAGTATAGAGGTAAGTCTTCTCATCTCAGCCATTAAGGTGGCAAACGAAATGCATGTAGTATTGTGCATCACCTAATATTGGACGTTTCATTGCTGTCACTTAGGCTAGCTATAGCTAGCTAGCGACTGTTACTTTGCTAATTTGCTACGTAGGCTATTACTAGCAAACGTAACTTCACTGATAACCTACATGGATGTAAATGTCAAAAGACCAGTATCTGGATAACGTATGCTAGTTATGAAAAGTACAGTTGCTGTCTACATTCATTATAAATGGCATAAGTTCTGTTTAGTGAATTCACAACTAGCAGATGCATACACACACAGTAACCATTTTGGGGATAGTGGTGGTGTTCACCCTTCTGTAAAGTTCCTCCCCAGGAATATACTAAAATTTTTGTTTATTTTTGTTTTAAATTGGCCAGATGCACTCAGGCAATTTTTGCAGAGGCCGCTGTAGAAAGGACGCCTGATTCGCCTCCCTCTGAACTTTGTAAGTAGCCTACACAACTAGTACTATTGTTGCTGTTTTTGTTATTGTTATTATTATTATTAGCAATTATTACTTTCATAATCACATCACATCAATACTACTAATTGTAATCAGTAGCCTAGTATTATTTAGCCTTATGTCAGTAATTGTAATATATCTAATACAAGTTACATGGTCAGATAAAATGTATTTGTACAATGCAACTATGTGGTAGGATGATAGAAATGACCAAATGCAACTGTGTAACGAACAGCATGGATGAACTCTGTGTTTAAATACAGCTGCAGGAGAAGGGACATCCAGTAGTACTCAAGGGGCCAGTAACGCACAGGCCAGGAACACCGCCTGCATCAGGTGAGTCTATTTAATAGTATTTATTCAAGCCACATCCATACTTTAAAGTACAATAGAAACATGTTAGCATGTATTAAATACAATAGCTTGTTTTCTTAAAGAAGTTCAACCACATTCATGATCATTTCACTTATTATATTAAACACTGCTTGTCTTGCTATACAATATGCTTGAATACAGGTGAAGGTGAAGGGACGTCCAGGACCACATCAAGCACTCAGGGCACCAGTGAAACTACACTGCCGCCTGCAGACACCTCACCCTCCACAATTCCTGCTATCCAGGGAGAACCTATAGATCCTGCTGACTGGCCAGCCCTCTGTGATCCGGTAAGGACAGAGTTAGTTTGCAGAGGACCATACCAGACCAGTCCAGACTTTACATTTCCAAAAAGAGATGATGGGAGAAGCTGCCACCACAACCACTTCTACAGGAAATTAGTAAATGGGGAGAAAATCAAGAGAAGCTGGCTTGTATATTCAAGGAAAAACAATACTCTGTATTGCTTCTGCTGCAAGCTCTTTTCACAGAAAAATAACCACCTCATTAGGAGTGGCCTAAATGACTGGAAGAATTGTAGTGAGGTATTTGAGAGATTTTTTAGTGGTATGTACAGTATCCATAAAAGCAGTTTGTTTGTAGAGAGTATAGTTAGGGTATAGAGGGTCATAATTTGCTTAAATGTCCTTACAGGTGCTTAAGAGTGTTTTGCACAGTTTATGGAATTAACTTAATCCTAACTTTGAGTGTGTAATACATTATTTAAAATAATAAAAAAGAAAATGTTCTTAAACTATTCTGGTGTTTGTTGTCCATGCAACATTTATTGTTGAACTGCAATGTAGAATAGTATAATTATAAGTGGGTGAAAAAACTGCTATGCAAAGTAGAGTGATGTTAAAGTGTGTGTGTGTGTGTGTGTGTGTGTGTGTGTGTGTGTGTGTGTGTGTGTGTGTGTGTGTGTGTGTGTGTGTGTGTGTGTGTGTGTGTGTGTGTGTGTGTGTGTGTGTGTGTGTGTGTGTGTCCAAGAGCACGCCGTTTGCTAGTCTGCCTCCCTCAGGTAAGTCCTACTTAGCACTGCCTAGACTCTAGTCTAATAGTTTCCCTGTTTTAGCCTTACTGGCATAAATTATATTCAATAAATATATTTTTGTATCTTGCTAACTTGTCAGTCTCGTTGCAGGTTATTTCATAATCAACCTCTTCACTCCCACTCTCCCTTCCCTCAGTTATTAATAAACATTCTTGAACTGGAATCCTGTCTGTCGCCTCGTGCATTTCGAACCTGTTTTTGCCTTGGTGTGTAAACTGAAATTAATAATATAATAAACAGTATACTGACAATTACTTTGAAGTATTCCCTGGGGCTTACTGGTGTAAGTTTTCCCTGGGGTGGCGTAGTCGGACTATAATTTGGGGTATAACCATCTTCCCCTCTACTGCCCTCACTATACATACATACATACATACATACATACATACACGCTCTTTAAGCTTGTACACACATATATCTATTCTATTTGGAAATGGATTCCAAGGAGAGATATGATGATATGTTGATGCCAACCACTTACTTATCCTTGAATCCATCATCCAAATTCTAGTTTTTTTCTTCCTGCCTTAGTGGACTTGTGAGATCTGTAGATAGCAAATATTGTTTGTCCCCCCTATATCTGAATGTCTTCCTGCAATCATTTATTCTGTCAGGTCTTTGATGGTCACGGGCCAAGGAAAATGTCAGGCTGAATTAATCAAATGTATCGGTGAACACCCTACATTTCATGATTTAACCAGTAGGCTGTGGTATGCCCATAAACATGTGGCCATAATAGAACAATCCATCCCTAATTTCCTGAAATAATAATAGAAACTGTGTCTCTGGGACTCAAATGAGAATGTGGGCAATGATTTGAGACATTACAACAAGTACTTCCTTCCTGGGCATTGGGAGCTTGAGGTAGAATTTCAAAAGAAAAGCCATTTATGAAACTGGCAAATGTAAGCAACAGGTTAAAATGGCAAAACAACAGAAGCATCAGACTGTGAGTGACTGAAAAAGAGTATTACAGATGGATTATTTTAGGTTTGAGGTATTAACACCAAGGGGGAGAACATGTATGAGAAGCAAGTGAATGCTTGAGGAGTGCTTGATACCCTCTGTATATTATGGCAGGGGAAAGGTAATGAATGGTATGGGGTACTGCAGAGTGGTGAAAGTGAAATAATTATACTGAGTGGAAGGGACAATGAATCAGAAAGGCTACTTTACATCCACAGTCCTTCATCAGCACTTGCTTGGTGCAAATACCATTGTGCAGCAGGACAGTAGTGTCTTTAAAGGACTGGATGTCAGTCACCAGAGCTGAACCCAAGGTACGAATGACAGGACGTTGCATTTCTTTTCATGAAATACATGTTTAAATGCTCTCACAGCCAATGCATGTTTCTAGTGTCTGATATTGTGTGCAGTCACCCTACAAACACACTCCTGAAACCTACTTTGCTGGTAATTCCTTTTCAAAAGATTGATGGATCATTCTGTGGAGAAATAACCTGTGTAACCAACCGCAATGTGCTGCTGTTCCTGAAGAGGGCCCCAGCGGACTGATGATGTGAATTACAGAGACATGATTGGTCACACCACTGCATGATACAAATGAACACACAGATTTTACATGTTGTCCTTATTAAAGTATTTCTCTATATATCTGAATTTGAGGTGAGGTAGTCATTTGTTGATATGCCCTGCTTTCTTTCATTCTCAATGTAACTTTATTCATTTCACAACTGATTCATCAAGTGCTCACATACTGTAATTAACACTTTCAAACAAGCAACCAATTAGCCACTCAATCAATGAACCAGTCTGTCAATTCATCAATTAAATGACATCTGCATGTAAGTTATTTCTTTACTTATCTTGTGTTCTCTCCTTTTCCGTGCTGCACAGCATGGCATCTCTGGCTGCATAGCACCTTAACCACAAAGTGAGAAACAGGAAGTTGTTTAGGACCCTCTGTGCACCAAACACACCCACACACTCACCAACAGTCTGCTGGTGTGAACAAATCTATACTTAGTAATGAGTTATTTTTTTTTATATTTTTCAGGTTTGTAATTTGGTTAGAGATTCTGAAAAGTGCATTCACTTTTCACTATTTGCAGAAATATTGCATCCTGGCACCCAATATACAGGACAGGTGGATGATTTGACTGGGGGGAGAGTGGTACACAGAGCAGAGAGGGAGGGTAAGAGGAAATAGCACCTTGAATTGTCCAAAGTGTGACCTGACAGTTGGAGGACTTTCAGAAAGCCACTCTGGTGTTTATCAGTTTCGGTTTTACTCAAGCCTACCAATGAGCTGGATAACAGGCAGATCTGGTGTCACTCTCTCAGTCACAGGTACTGATGAATGCACAAAATCTACACATTAGATTATTTTACTCTGTTTAAACTCTCAGTGGATTACATTTTAGGATGGAGCTTTCATGTATGCATACTTGTCCTCTCAGACCTGCAGGTGAAGGAGGGTGCTGTTGTACGGAAACAGAATTAGACTGAACTGACCTGTAGCACCTCCTGCGGCTTGAACGGCATCAGCCTTTTGTTTCAACAGTCACACGTCCTTTTCAGTCTTTCCGTCGAAGTTACCGGTAGTACGAATTTGGCAGACGCCTCTCCGTTAGAAGGTAGGTGCATATCTGTTCCAGTATAGTCATAACTATGACAGGGGTGCCTTTTTTAGATAGTTCTTTGTTTTATTCTGATGTTTCACTAATGTTACCTTTAATCCCTATGTTAGCATCTTTGTTTCTGCATGGATAGAAACCCATGTCATTTTTGTAGAAACCTTTCTACCCTAAACTCTGTGCCCTCTCTGTATATTCAACAGCGCAGGGATCAGGTGCCATGTTTCATGTCACTCACATTTGAAAGGAAAATATCAATGTTAACATTCATTTTCCTCTTAAAGAAACCCATAGTTTTTTTTCTCTTTCATACGTATCATTTTGGTCTGTTTTATTTATGGCATCATAGTAAATGTTTCCTTTACTGTCCTGTAAGCATACATGCTACACTTTTCTCTATCCTTACTAAAGTCCCGTGTGTAGTACACTGCGTGAAAGAAGAGGTGTATCCTGGAGTTTTAGGACAAAGTAAATGCCTGTCAAAGTGTCAGGGAAAAGACCCTCAACAGTTAGTTAGCAGATTAAAAACACTACCCAGCATGTAAGTGAACTGGACTGTTTTCGAAGAGGGCCCAGACGGAGACAGACACCTTAAGTCTGTCTAACGTGCCATGCTCAAAAACACTCCCTTTATTGAAAATACAATGTTTACACAGGATGGCAGACAGGATTCTGGGATGCTCTTAGGATACCTGCAGCTCAGCTGAATTCTACTTCTGCTTAGCAACGAGTCATTTTACAACCCGCTTCTGTCAGAAAAACATCACGTGGTTTCACATTCTTGACTCACTCAGTGTTTTTCCAAAATCAACCTACACACTTTACACACAACATTTTGAACAAGCCTTTTAGCTAAAATATTCATGATAAAATATACTAATACTTTCTTTAACACAAAGCCTGCTGTTTGGCAGATGTATTTATTTTGCAGGAACCTGCCTGACCACAGTCGTTGGTTGATGGCTTGGCCTTTCAAATGCTAACAACAGTCAAAGGTCTGAGGGGGGCTTGGTATTGAAGCATTATTTCTGTTGATCAGATTAGGTGGATTTCACAATGGAGTGGAGCGCACAATGGAATGTTTAAAATCCAACACAACTATGACAGTGATGCCTCCATTTGGGACACAGTTCTTCGCTTTATTCTGATGTTTCACTAATTTCACCATGAATTCCTATGTTAGCATGTTTGTCTCTACACGGATAGAAACCCATGTCAGTTTTGTCACCTTTCTACTCTGAACTCTTTGCCCTCTCTGTATATTCAACTTTGGAAGGATATGATAATAGCCATGTAATAGTCATGTAGATTGTCAGACTGTTGCAAAGCAGGGTACAGGTGCCATGTTACATGTTGCTCACATTTGAAGGAAAATACCAATTTACTTTGTTAGCATTAATTTTCCTCTTAAAGAAAGAGTTTTTTTCTTTTTTATACATTTTGCATTTTGCTCTGTTGTCTTTACTGCATCATAGTAAATATGTCCTTTACTGTCCTGTAAACATGCTAGACTTTTCTCTATTCTTACTGAAGTCCAGTGTGTTGTAGTTGCGTCCACCTTTTCTGATATGAGTGTGAAAGTTACACTGAACGCTACTGAAACTAGTTACGACAGAATAAGGAAATCCAGTGAGAAACCTAAACTCTTTAAGATCCTTTCTGATAATAATTTATTCTCATTAATCAAAAAGTCATAACATTTTCTAAACTCTGCCTTGAAATTGAATAATGTAGTATGTGATGTTATTTCTATTGCAGGGAAAGTGAGAAATGTGTTTTAAAAGCATGCTCATGTTGACTGCAATATTTCTCCTGTGGCTGCCAGGTACAGTAGACATAATGTAATACTTCCAAAATATGCTTGGATGATATGGCCTATACACCATAAATATATACTATTATTTGAAATCACATCGTAAGGTATTCTTACAGTGTATTTAACATATTCATTTGACACTCCCAAACTCCCCACACACGGGCATCAGAATTTATCATTACAATACCTGATCAGTGCCAGGAGAATACTCTTCTAAAAGCTTTCTGCGTTTAAATCTTTTATCCAAAATGACTCTTCATTGTGACTGTGTTTCAGGTGTTCAGTGTGGAGTGAGTGTGACCTACTCCTCCACACAAGTATGTGGCCTTAAAGGGGCATCAGTGGTCCTGCCCTGCAAATATGAATATCCTCGGGTTTATATATATATGGAAGGAGCTTGGTATGAAGAGAAAAGAGGGAGAGTCAGAGAACACAGTAACTCTGATTATCCAGACTGCAGTCTGAAAATAGACAAACTTTCAGATGATCACTCTGGAGTTTATCTTTTTTGGTTTCGCACAAAGCACATTTATACAGTTCTTCACACGAGTTGGATAACAGACAGACCTGGTGTTACAGTCTCTGTTACAAGTAATGATGAACATACACAGCTCACAATTTGTTTTCTTTTTTCTGATCATAATGGAAATCATATTAAAGGTTGAAACCAAAATGACTTCTAATCTCTCTTCTCAGACCTGCAGGTGAAGGAGGGTGCTGTTGTAGGGAAACAGAATCACACTGAACTGACCTGCAGCACCTCCTGCAGCTTGAGCTCTAACACTCAGTATGTCTGGTACAAGAATGGACAGCCGTTACAACACAAAACCACAGCCTCTATACTACTAGACTCAAGCAGACCCTTTGAAGTGAACAGTTACTCCTGTGCAGTGAGAGGTTATGAGGCTCACCGTTCCCCTGCAGTGTGTGAGTAGGGATGGAGCTCAACAACATTACATGACTATTTCACGTCAATTACAAAGGATACTTGGATGTGAAGTTCACTTTTATTCTGATTCAGAAGAAAACGTATATTTGTACTCAGATAACTTGTTTTTTTTTATATACGGATAACCACATAGATGACTTTCTCAAAATCATAATTTGCATGTGTACGCTGATAGATATGATGTTTAATACTCATATTTTACACCTGGCCATAGGTGCTCCATCTAAACAGTGTTGGGGTGTGACCTACTCATCTAACAGCCTCTGTGTATTGAATGGTTCATCGGTTGATATTTCCTGCACTTACAAATATCCCAAATATCACCACATCAGCACAATCTTCTGGTTTAAGCAGCAGAAATCAAGCCGTCTCTCAGTAGATCTAAGTTTGGATGAAGACTATCAAAACCACACAGAGTATGTTGGGAATAAAGAAAATAGTTGTACCCTGAGACTGAAAGATATGAGAGAGAGTCACTCTGGAGAATATGCCTTCAGCCTTACAACAGAACAGGGGGAGAGTTACTCTGGATTACCTGGAGTCAACATCTCTGTTACAGGTAGGCCCTTTAACTATTTTGATAGTGAAGTGTGTGTACACGTACCACTGTGTCCCCCTTACACATAATATATCCTCCAGTTCTGCAGGTGTTGATAACTCCTGAAGCAGTGAAAGAGGGAGAGAAAGTGACACTCACCTGTAATACAACCTGTATTCTGAGTAACAACCCCACCTTCATCTGGTACAAGAACAGACAGCCTGTGACCTTTAAACACAAAACCAGAGTCAACAGGCTGCATCTGGACCCAGTCAGCAGTGAGGATGTGGGCAGTTACTCCTGTGCTGTTAGAAGACACAAGAGTCTCTTCTCCACTGATGTGTTTCTCAAAGTCCGATGTAAGTTATTACAACTGACTGTAAATGTGTACAGATGGGTACAAATGTGGTTCAATACTTATCGCATATAAAATATATTGTGTCTTGTTGTTTATTTGTAGGTCTATAAGTTCTAACTGCCACTAAAATCAGACACATCAATGAAATGTCTTCATTTGTCACGTGATTGCTATTGGAATTTATGAAGATAAAACTTGCACACATTTTAACAGACAAACCAAAGAATGTCTCAGTGTCTATCAGTCCTGGGGAAATAGTGGAGGGCAGTTCTGTGACTCTGACCTGCAGCAGTGATGCCAACCCACCAGTGCACAACTACACCTGGTATATGAGGACTGGAGCTGAATCTCTTATTAGGGGCACAGGTGACAGCATCAGCTTCAATGTGACCTCTGATTCCAGTGGACTTTACTACTGTGAGGCAGAGAATGAAGTTGGCTCTCAGAACTCTACTGGAGTTGCAGTTACTACAGAAGGTCAGTGTCGTGTAGTGTTATAAAATTACTAAAACGTATCTCTGCCTGTTAAAAGTTTGTTTACAAAATTCTGGTGAACATGTGATTTTAAGCTTGTGTTGATGTGATGATCAGAGGGAGGAGGTTTTAAAAAGCCGTGACTGTTGTCATCATCTTGCCACATGATGGCAGTCAGAATGTAAAGCCTGTTAGCTCTGCCTGCACAGTATCACTAACAGCACTGTTGATATTGTGGCATGTATTTACTGTTTCATTATCAAGTCTTTCATTTTCCCTAAGAAGTGTCCTGCATCATCCTGCCAGCTATTATCACCATGATCATCATTCTTGCTGTCCTGCTGGTACTTGGAATTGTGTGCTTGAGGTGATTCAGTGAAGTTTGCTTCCTCTGAAATAATTTTGTGCAAAGACATGCCTCGATATTGCTGACTGTATATTATTTCTATAAATTAATACATATTACTTTCTCTCGTTGGCCTAGTCTGACTGGGCAATGTAGAATGTTTAACCCTTAACTGTAGTTTAATCATATGAGCACTGACAGCAGATTTTAGGAGTCTTACTCTGTTTCTTTATTCAGTAGACGTGGAGGAGCTGTGAGAGACAGCAGAATGAACCAAAGGGTAATATAAAACGTTTAATATCCCTAAAATAAACCTTCAAAAAGCTGCATGCTTGGTGACAGTGAATTGGGGTTTTCAAGTTTTAGAATCATCTCTTTCTACCAATATTTTCATAGGCTGTCCATTCTGATGCCCATGATGAGACAAACACAGCTCTCAACCCCAGGAGCACATCCTCTGAGTATGACACTCTGCAGGTAAGTCATCCTAGACTGATGTTATCAGCCTTATCATGTATGTTAGTTAAATCAGTGAAAGCGCTGCCCTATATAAAACCTTAACCACCATCTATCAAAGTGTTCCTTCATGTTATTGACAATGTCCTCTGTGTGTTAACATATTTCAGAATGTGAGGAATGTGAGTGACACCTACATGCCTCTCCAGAGAAGAGATCAGGCCTCAGTGTATGAGACTCTGCAGAGAAGTGAGACGCCCAAGTCAGAGATGGAGCTGAAGGATCTCGGGATGAGATGCCAACACCAACCATGACTTCTGGACTCTCCATTTCAAACTTACTTCTGCCACATTCTTACGTTGTTAAGGGATCTTATTATCAGTGTTAACTCTTCCCTTGTTTCCCATGCTAGGGACATTTAAGGTTTCTCTATTGGTGTAGGTTTCTATGACTCTCATCATCATTTAGCACCAGTCAACCTCTAATCTAATCAACTTTCTATTGCATTGGGTAATGGATGCGTTGTGGAAGTTACATGTCTGTGTTTCTTTTAACTTACACACCCTTAGTTTACCCATGTGGCTTAGTTTAAAATGCGTTATTTGTCAGGAGCTGTGGCGACATGGTCTCTGGATTCTTATTTGATTTTCTTTTCTTTAATGTATGTCAGGTATGTCACAATTCAACGTTTTGGATAATTGTGATCTATCTTGATGTCCATAATGGAGTTCTATCCTTCATAAATCTGTTATTCTGTTTGTGTATTTGATTGCGTACTTCATGTTGATATTTAAAAAAATACATAAATTCTGTATCTTAATAAAACCGTTGTGTGCATAATGTTGTAAATGTCCTTTGTTGAGGGGCGAGTGGTCTTTATATTAATGGGGCCTTTAAGGGGGATTAAACTTGTGTACGGATCAAATAAAGACATTTCTTCAACATTCATTAGTGCTGTAGCAAGTACTGTAGCATAAAGATAGCATAAATCCTAACAGTGTCCCTGGCCCTGGTTCTCCCTCCTGGGCCCCGTCCTGTGGAGGTCGCTCAGCTCTGGTGCTTTCTCAAAGGGCAGGCTGGACTCGCTGAAGATGGTGTTGGTGAAGACCGAGTCCAGAGTGTAGGGGTAGCCAAAGAGGGGAGTAGCCAGCCTCGGGAGGCTGGGGACCTCGGGGCCTCTAAGGAGTTCTCTCCTCCCGGCTTGTCGAGCACAGAGTTGGGGTTGGCGGTCAGGTTGAGGTCCTTGTCTGCGGTACTCCTGTGGGGCGAGGGTGTGGCTGACTTAGACATCATGCTGTGGAAGCTGGCGTGGCGGCTGGAGCCCTCAGAGGTGGAGATGATGCTAGTGGCACGCGGGAGCGTGGAGAAGGTCCATGCCACCCGACCTTGACCCCTTGACCTTGACCCCCCTGACCCTCACCTTGACCCTCCATCCTCAGCATAAAGAGTTTGTAACTTTACACACAAAGACAATGAGAGTACTTACTCTGCCCCATGTTTGCATTTTTAAGGGGTTAGGACATGGTGGAATGTAGCATTTTTTATGTTAGTTTCAGTTTGCCTAAAAGCAGAAACACAGCGGCTAGCTGTAGCATTAGCATAATTAGATTTAGCCTTTATGAAGACAAAGAGCTATGAGTGGCAGCAAAGAACGCAGCAGGCAAAGCGAGACGGTCAGAGCAGAGCGGATCCTTTCTGGGTCTTACCCTGGGACCTGACTTTGTCTTTCTCCTTTTGTCTGTTCCACGTGAGGGGGGACATTTTCAGGACAGCAACTTTTGCAGCATTGGGTGGATGGAGAGAAGAAAGAAGGAGGAGAGGAGAGGAGAGGAGAGGAGAGGAGAGAAGACACAAAATGGCACACAATGAGACAAATGTGTGTGTCAAACACAAGTACATTCAGTTATGCACACGTAAACACACACACACTTACACACACATATGAAACATGACACACATCACAGCACACAAAATGGGTGAAATAGTTTGACAGGTAACAAAACCAGCGAGTTGGTGGCTGACTCGGCTGAGCCCTTCATGACTCGTAGCACTTGGGTGTCAGCAAGCGAATGCGGTTCATTCAATTTGTCTCTGAAAAAGAAAATGCACCCTTACGTGAGACGAAGACATTATTGTCCACTTTTCTAATTCTAATGTCCATTCACAAAGAGTGATGAGGGCCTGTGTGTATATTTTGGATCACGTGTTCTGCTTTGACATGTTAGTGATCCACCCTGACAACTTCACAGTTTCAAGTGTTATAGGCAGAATATGTGCGCGGGGGGAGGGGGCGTGGCGGCGGTTACAGACATGAAAAAAAGTTACGCCACTGCTCCCGGGCCACTTTTTTCCCCCAGTCCGCCCCTGCATAAAGAAGAATGTTTACTGACACTGCAGCGGTGATATGGTTAGAATGGATGGCTATTAGAGGCTGAGGGAGACGGCTGGGGGATTACAGGTTTACACCAATAAGGCCTTTCCTTACTATATACTATACTATATACTGTCTCTGCTCCATGTGGAACAGATCCTTTTTCTCCACGGTCTGTGAAGTGAACTTCTACTCAGCCTACATCAATAGCTGAAGTGATATTTATTCCATCTTGGAAAGAGTGTGTGTGTGTGTGTGTGTGTGTGTTTGTATGTGTGTCTGTTTGTGACTAATGTAATTTCACTGTTGTTCACTCTCAGAGACATTTCCTTTGCCGGATGGATGACAGACAGGGTGGCATTCTGGAGGAGAGGGGTAAGAGAAGGGGGCAATGGCGTTACTGTTATTCAAAGGTGTTGATGGAACCAAAAATGATGTATTTAAACGTATTACTCATAACAGCAGTAGAGCTGCAGCAGCATATGTATATGTACGTGTGTGTGTGTGTGTTTGTTTGTGCGTGTGTGTGTGTGTCTCACTCACGTTCCTCTCCACATCGATGAGGCGGTCCTTAACCCTGAGCAGCTCACGAGTGACCTCCTGGCTCTCCCGCTGCCACTCTCTGATTGAGCCCTCCCCCTGGGCGGAGACTGAGTATGGGCCACGCCCACCCCTCCTGCCCGCTCCTCCTCCTGCCTCTTGCCTCTGCAGTGCCTCATAGTGCAGCTTTACCTGGGCAGATGTCAAAGGTCAAAGGTCAACATATAGCGATGCTGCATCTTGACAATGCTGTGTGTAACCAATGAGAATGTGTGAGAGTATTTTTAGAGTGTTTCTCTCTCCGTGTGTGTTTGTGTGTCTCTGTGTGCGTGTCTGGACGGGTAGATGATATGTGGGTTTCTACATGACAGCAAATATAAAACTGACCACACTGACTTCGTATTTAGGAAAATCCACGAGATTTCCACAATGTGATGTAGCGTACAAATTATATAACACATGCAATGCATACAATCACATCAGCAATTTATTGCCGAAGTTTTGTGAAGAATCTTATTCTGCTTTTCACGCTTGGCTGAGTGAATCCTGTGGTGTAGCTGACCATCTCAGCCTGCTGGGATCACAGGATTAGAGCTAAATGTCTAGATATTGTTGTGATAGATCTGACAGCTCTGGGATTGTGGGTCAGATTGGGATTAAGAGTAAGAGGAGAGAATTCCAGCATAAACCTTTGGTGACGAGAAACCCAACCTTTTCTACATGAACATGTACACTGTATGTCTTCCTCTCTTCTGTTTTACAACATAAACAGTTTACCTTTCAGCCTAGAGTATAGAAGAAGAAAAAATCTATGGAATATAAAGATCATCGGACATAAAATTACAGTAAAGTAGACAAAAGGAGATGAGAGGCCTTTTGGTGTTGTGTGGCAATATTTGTCTTGTGTGTGTGTGTGTGTGTGTGTGTGTGTGTGTGTGTGTGTGTGTGTGTGTGTCTGCAGGTGTGAGGCGTACTGAGTGGAGCTCCTGCCACAGCTGCTGGTTGAGGCTGGAGGACTCCTGTAGACGGGCCTCCAGAACATCCATCTTCTCCTCTTTAATCTCCACACACCTCTTCAGAGACGACTCAAGTTCAGACTGCAGCTGTTTATACCGACTGAGAGACGGAGAGACAGAGATGCGACAGAGAAAGAGAGATGGAGAGAAAGAGATGGGGCAGGAAAAAAGAAAAGAGAGATGGAGAGACAGAGATGGGTCAGAAAAAAAGAAAAGAGAGATGAGACAGTGAAAAAGAGAGAGAGAGATGAGACAGTTTCAAGTGTTATAGGCAGAATGTGTATATAAATATAATACGGCACTGCTCCTGGGACACTTTTTTCCCCAGTCCGCCCACCATCATACACCAAGCTGTCAGGAAGCTAAATTCTCTCCCCTCACTCCCCCCAACCATATCCTCCAGTCTGACAGGAAGCTGAAATCCCCCCGCCCCCCCTAAAAAATCACTCAGGATTTTGCACTTTTATCACTTGTATTACGTTTAAAATTGTATTACGTATTTATAGTATTTATATATATTTAGTATTTATAGTATTTATATACTGTATATAGTTTTTATAACCACTGTACGTGAATCTTTATGTTTACTTTATGTCTTGTCTTATCTGTTGTGCCTGTGCACTTTTATATATTTCACCGTGGGAGAGTGGGAAACGTCCTATCGATTCCTTTGTATGTCTTGACATGTAAAGAAATTGACAATAAAGCTACTTTGACTTTGACTTTGACTTCACCCAAAAGAATTAATCGAATATAGAAACTAATTCAGAACAATTCTGGTTCATTCAATTGGTTGAGATAATAAAAGTGTATCTGTATATGCTATCACACTGTATTATGTAAATTGTTCAGGTCAAATTGGGGTCAAAAGTTACGTCTTCACTGCACAACCTGTTTTAAAAGGACAGAAAATATGTCCTCATAAACACATTTGTCCTTGACGAAGAAGTGAATATCTGACTGGTGTGTGTGTGTGTGTGTGTGTGTGTGTGTATGTGTATGTGTGTGTGTGTGTGTGTGTGTGTGTGTGTGTGTGTGTGTGTGAGTGTGTATGTGTGTGTGTGTGTGTGTGTGTGTGTGTGTGTGTGTGAGTGTGTGTGTGTGTGTGTGTGTGTGTGTGTGTGTGTGTGTGAGTGTGTGTGTGTGTGTGTGTGTGTGTGTCTGCCTGCAGGTGTGAAGCTTACTGAGCGGAGCTCCTGCCGCAGCTGCTGGTTGAGGCTGGAAGACTCCTGTAGACGGGCCTCCAGAACAGCCAAATGTACCGTAGAGTGTAGATGTATGAATGAAACATGTGGTGAAAATGTTGGCCTGTGAGTATTGGACGTGAAGGTAGTGGTAGTGGTCGCTATGGCCATAAGGGGTGCAAGTGTCTCCATCTACCTGTTATCAACATGCTGCAGGTCTGCAGATAGAGGATCCTGCTGCTGCTGCTGCTGTTTGTAGCCCACTTCTCCATCTCCTGTGTGAGTCTCTTCACCTCACTATCCACACACACAGACACACACAAACTCACACGCACACATGCACACATGCACACAAAATAAAATCATATCTTTCCTTATTACAACAGCAAATGAAACTTGGGTACAGATAACTAATAACACTAATATTACAGATAATACATTTCTTCAACATTCATTAGTGCTGTAGCATAAAGATAGCATAAATCCTAACAGTGGCAGTTAGTTGGGTTTCTTCTTTAAAAAAGGTATATCAGGTCTGTGTGTATATTTTGGATCACGTGTTCTGCTTTGGCTTATTGTACCAGAATGTCCTAAAGCTAGTCGATTGCCACTGACAGTCAATCCAATGTTAGGCACACATGTTGCTTGCCATTTATTTCTACAATGCCAACATCTTAAGGATGCTACATTATTGGAATGCTGTTGTTCCTGAGAGCAACATATTTCCCTATAATTGGTGCTGCCAACTACTGGTAATGGAAGATATGACATTCCACATCCATGTGAAAATGAGTCTTCTATGGAGCCAGCATGGGAAAAAATAGGAAAGCTGGTGGCTAAAAATCATTGTTTAGTTAAAAAACCCACAGACCTATCATTCGATATATTAATATAGGCATAAAGAAGAATGTTTATTCACACTGCAGCCTAGCATCCTTCATAGAAATGTGGTTACATGCATAAACATGATATTATCTTTAAAACAGGGCCTAAAGCCAGGGCAGGGGTTCCACGTATATTTACTGTATCATCTGAGATGTTGTACTTGTCTGAAGAATGACAGACTAGTTTGAGAGAGTAGAAAAAAAGAGAAAACGCCTCTTGGTTAAATAGAAACAGGAACATCACAGTGTGGTTGACACCATGACAACATGTGCAAATATCTGAACATGTGACCAGGGCTAAAAAAAAAAGCACACAGTGGGTGAAACACCAGCAATTATGACATTAGTTATGAATGACGGTAAATTCATAGAATATAAACAAAAAGTTATAAGATATGCAATTCATTTATCATTTTACAGTTTTTAGAGGTCACTACATGTGCTTGGCTTGATTTTATTTCACTTAAATGTTGCTCTGTGGACACACATTGCACATGGTCAAGTCTCAAAGTGTAAAGCTGCCTTTACTTGTTACTTATATTAGAGTGAGTGTTTAACATCCACCAATAAAGGGGGAAAGAGGTTAGTTAAGCAAACTGCTCCAGGAGACTAAAGTTCATATCAGTAGGTTAGGGTCACTGGGAGGCATGAGTTAATGTGAATTAGACTAGTCCATGAGAGTTTGGCCTTGTCTTTATTCACAGACAGCATTTGTTTTGATCAACAACTTGTGATACTTCTGTGCACTCTCTCTCTCCCTCTCATGAAGTGATCCCATGCTTTTGTTCTTGTTACGTTTCAGTTTATTTTCATGCTGCTGTAGTTGTGTCCCCTGCACCACTAGTCAGCCTCACCACGCCTCACCTCACAGGGGTGAACAGTTCATCCTCCCAGACGTCAACTGCTCTCACCTCGGCCCTGATAGAAATACACTGAGAGCAAATTGGAGTACGTGACGTAACGCTCATCTTCACTTGACTGTTTGTAAAAACCCACGTCGCAAAAAAGGGAAGCATTTTATCAGCATTTTGTTTCAACAGTCACACGTCCTTTTCAGTCTTTGTATTGAAGTTGCAGTTAGTAAGACTTTGGCAGATGCCTTTCCCTTAGAAGGTAGGTGCATATCCATAAATGTATGTAACTGTGACAGTGAAGCCTTTATTTGAGACAGTTCTTTGTTTAATTCTGATGTTTCACTAATTTCACCATGAATTCCTATGGTAGCATGTTTGTTTCTGCACGGATATAAAGCCATGTCATTTTTGTCGAGACCTTTCTACTCTGTGCCGTCTCTGTATATTCAACAGAGCAGGGTGAATGTGCCATGTTTCATGTTGTATTTATGGAATCATAGTAAATGTGTCCTTTACCCTCCTGTAAGCAAGCATGCTAGACTTTTCTCTAGTCTTACTAAAGTCCCATGTGTAGTACACTGTGTGAAAAGAGGTGTATCCTGGAGTTTTAGGACAAAGTAAATGCCTGTCAAACCCTACTGTTTGGCACATACACATATATAGAGATCTATATGTCTATGGTTTGGCAAGCGTATTTATTTTTCAGGAACCCGCCTGACCACAGTCGTTAGTTGATGGCTTGGCCTTGCAAAAGCTAATAACAGTCAATGGTCAGTAGTTCAGGGAAATAGGTGTTAATGTTAAATATGTGCTTCAGAACTTCTATCCTTGTATCTGACTGACACTTCTCTGTCTTGAATCAGTACAATTCTCTTAAACAATCTCACATGAAGGGCTTTTTCACATACTCACATACATATAGTATAACAAATTCATAGCACTGACATATAATAAGTAGTAAAAGCTGAACATTACCTCAAGAGGAATTCAAATTGTTCAATACTGATGGGACAACAATACTCTCAAACTTTGTTACATGTGTTTAATTAATGTGGTTTTGGGAAGAGAGCTCATCTTCACAGACTTAACACAGGGTCTCTCTCAGCAGCTCTTATGAATCTATGAACTTTTCTCTATTCTTACTGAAGTCCAGTCTGTAGTAGTTGCTTCCACCTTTTCTGATGTGAGTGTGAAAGTTACATTGAACACTACTGATACTAGTAATAGAGTAATATTAGAGTATGGATATCCAGTCAGCAACCTAAACTCTTTCAGATCCTCTCTATTCTTAATTTATCCTTGTTAAAACATCATTGCATTTTCTAAGCTCTGCCTATACAATTGAAGAATGTAGTATGTTATTTGTATTATTGCAGGGAAAGTGAGAAATGTGTTTCAAAAGCATGCTCATGTTGACTGCAATATTTCTCCTGAGGCTGCCAGGTACAGTGGACATAATGTAATACTTCCCAGATATGCTAGTATGATATGGCCTATACACTATAAATTTATGAATGTGTTTATATAATTATTGTATACTATTATTTGATATCATGTCATAAAGTTTACTAACAGTGTTATTTTAACTTATATATTTGACACTCCCAAACCCCCCACACACAAACATCTGATTTAATAATTATAATACCTGATTATCTCATCTTTTATCCAAATTGACTCTTCAGTGTGACTGTGTTTCAGGTGTTCAGTGTGGTTGGAGTGTGACCTACTCCTCCACACGAGTCTGTGGCCTTAAAGGGGCATCAGTGGTCCTGCCCTGCACATATTACTACCCTTGGAACAGTGGAGACACATATCAGGGAGGAGAGTGGTATAAAGAGCAGAGTGGGATAGTCAGAGAACACAGTGACTCTGATTATCCTGACTGCAGTCTGAAAATACACAAGCTTTCAGAAGATCACTTTGGTGTTCATCAGTTTCGATTTTACACAGCTCTTCACAGGCCCTGGATAACAGCCATATCTGGTGTTACAGTTTCCGTTACACGTAATAATGAACATATACAACTTACAATGTGTCTTCTTTTTTTCTGATCATTGTGGAAATAATATTCAAGGTTCAAGCCACAATGACTTCTAACCTCTCTTCTCAGACCTGCAGGTGAAGGAGGGTGCTGTTGTAGGGAAACAGAATCAGACTGAACTGACCTGCAGCACCTCCTGCAGCCTGAGCTCTAACACTCAGTATGTCTGGTACAAGAATGGACAGCTTCTACAAGACAAAACCACAGCGTCTATACCACTAGACTCAAGCAGACCCTTTGAAGAGAACAGTTACTCCTGTGCTGTGAGAGGTTATGAGGCTCATCGTTCCCCTACAGTGTGTGAGTAGGGATGTAACACAAGAACATTACATGATTATTTCATGTCAATTACTAAGGATATAGTATATAGAAAACTTGTTTTTTTGTATACACAAATAACCATCGCTGATAGATATGGTGTTTAATACTCATATTTTACACCTGGCCGTAGGTGCTCCATCTAAACAGTGTTGGGGTGTGACCTACTCATCTAACAGCATCTGTGTATTGAATGGTTCATTGGTGGATATTTCCTGCACTTACAAATATCCCAGAGGACACCGCATCAGCACAACCTTCTGGTTTAACAAGCAGGAATCAAGCCCTCTCCCAGTAGATCTAAGTTTGGATAAATACTATCAAACCCACACAGAGTATGTTGGGAATAAAGAGAATAGTTGTACCCTGAGACTGATAGACATGAGAGAGAGTCACTCTGGAGAATATGTCTTCAGGTTTACAACAGAACAGGGGGAGAGTTACTCTGGATTACCTGGAGTCAACATCTCTGTTACAGGTAGGCCCTTTAACTATTTTGATAATGAAATGTGTATACACATAGCACTGTGTCCCCCTACACATAATATATCCTCCAGTTCTGCAGGTGTTGATAACTCCTGAAGCATTGAAAGAGGGAGAGAAAGTGACACTCACCTGTAATACAAACTGTATTCTGAGTAACAACCCCACCTTCATCTGGTACAAGAACAGACAGCCTGTGACCTTTAAACACACAACCAGAGACAACAGGCTGCTTCTAAACCCAGTCAGCAGTGAAGATGTGGGCAGTTACTCCTGTGCTGTTAGAGGACACGAGAGTCTCTTCTCCACTGATGTGTTTCTCAAAGTCCGATGTAAGTTACTACAACTGACTGTAAATGTTTACAAATTTGATTCTAAGCGTATTGCATATAAAATATACTACAACGGACTGTAAATGTGTACAGATGTTTACAAATGTGTTTCAAAACTTATTGCATATAAAATATATGTCTTCTTGTCTATTTGTAGGTCTATAAGTTCTAACTGTTACCGAAATCAGACACATCAATGAAATGTCACATGCTTGCTTTTGTTATTTATCAAGATAAAACTTATTTTATAAGATAACACACATTTTAACAGACAAACCAAAGACTGTCTCAGTGTCTATCAGTCTTGGGGAAAGACTTTACTACTGTGAGGCAGAGAATGAAGTTGGCTCTCAGACCTCTACTGGAGTTGCAGTTCCTACAGAGGGTCAGTGTCGTGTAGTTAAATGACAATACTAAAATGTATTGGTGCCTGTTAAAACTCTGCTTTTTGGTTACAAAATTCTGGTGAACATGTGATTTAATGCTTGTGTTGATGATTAGAAGGAGGAGGGTTAAAACAGCTGTGACTGTTGTCTCTTGCCACATGATGGCATTGAGAATGGAAAGCCAGTTAGCTTTTCTTGCAAAGTATCACTTTGTTGATAATGTTGCATGTATTTACTGTTTCATTATGAAGTCTTTCATTTCCCCTTAGAAGTGGCTGACATCATCCTGCCAGCTGTTATCACCATAATCATCATTCTTGCTGTCCTGCTGTTACTTGGAATTGTGTATTGAATATATATAACTTTGACAGTGCAATGCAGAATGTTCATCACTAAACTGCAGTTTAAATTTTGGAGCGACTGACAGCAGATTTTAGGAAGCTTTCTCTGTTTCCTTTTCAGTAGACGTGGAGGAGCTGTGAGAAGATGCAGAGGAAACCAAAAGGTGATATGAAGCTTTTACAATCCATAAAATAAACAGTCAAAATGCTGCATGTTTGGCGACAGAGAATTGGGAATTGCTTTGTCAAGTTTGAGAATCATCTTCTTCTATCAATATTTTCATAGGCTGTCCATTCTGATGCCCACGATGATACATACACAGCTCTCAACCCCAGGAGCACATCCTCTGAGTATGACACTCTGCAGGTAAGTCATCCTAGACTGATGTTATCATGTATGTAAGTTAAATCAGTGATAGCACTGCCCTATATAAAACCATAACCACCATCTATCAAAGTGTTCAGTCATGACATTGACAATGTCTTCTGTGTGTTTACATATTTCAGAATGTGCAGAATGTGAGTGACACCTACATGCCTCTCCAGAGAAGAGATCAGGCCTCAGTGTATGAGACTCTGCAGAGAAGAGAGACGCCCCAGTCAGAGATGGAGCTGAAGGATCTTGGGATGAGATGCCAACACCAACCATGACTTCTGGACTCTCCATTTCAAACTTACTTCTGCCACATTCTTACGTTGTTAAGGGATCTTATTATCAGTGCTAACTCTTCCCTCGTTTCCCATGCTAGGGACATTTAAGGTTTCTCCATTGGTGTAGGTTTCTTTGACCTCTAATCTAATCAACTGTCTATTGCATGGGATAATGTATGCATTGTGGAAGTTACATGTATGTGTATTTTTCTTTTAACCTACACACTCTTAGTTTACCCATGTGGCTTATGTTTTAAATATGGCTTATTAGCATTATTTGTCAGCAGGTGTGGCGTCACGGTCTCTGAATTCTTATTTGATTTGATTTTCTTTAATGTATGTCAGGTATGTCACAATTCAATATTTTGGATAATTGTGATCTCTGTTGATGTCCATAATGACGTTTTATCCTACAGAAATCTGTTATTCTGTTTGTGTATTTGATTGTGTACTTCATATTGATATTAAACTAATATATTTTCTGTATCTTAATAAAACTGTTGTGTGCATAATGTTGTTAATGTCCTTTGTTGAGGGGTGAGTGGTATATGTATAGGGCCTTTAAGGGGGGGATTCAACTTGTGTACGGATCAAATAAAAGACATATCTTCAACATTCATTAGTGCTGTAGCATAAAGCTGGCCCTGGTCCTGGTTTTCCCTCCTGAGCCCCGTCCTGCTTCCTGTGGAGGTCGCCCAGCTCTGGTGCCTCCTCAAAGGGCAGAGGGCTGGTGAGCGGGGGGCTGCTGATGTTGTGGACCAGAGCCGGGTTGAGGCAAAGGAAGGTCTGGCTCTTGCCTCCACTGCCGACCAGGCTGGACTCGCTGGAGATGGTGTTGGAGAAGACCGAGTCCAGAGTGAAGGGGTACCCGAAGAGCGGTGGCACCAGGGAGGCCTTGGGGAGGCTATACCTCGGGGGCCCCTGCGCGTGAGGCCTCTGTGGATGACTCTCTTCCCGGCTAGTCGAGCAGAGAGGTGGGGTTGGCGTTCAGGTTTGTGGTCAGGTTGACTTTCTTGTCTGCGGTAGTCTTGCGGGGCGAGTGTGTGGCTGACTTAGACATCCTGCTGTGGAAGCTGGGGCAGCGGATGAAGCCCTCAGAGGTGTAGAACACGCTACTGGAGCTACTGGTAGCTTGGAGAAGGTCCGTGCCACCCAACATTGACCCCTGACCTTCACCTTGACCCTCTCTCCTCAGCGTGAAGAGTTTGTAACTTCACACACAAAGACAATGAGAGTACTTACTCTGCCCCATGTTTGCATTTTTAGGGGGTTAGGACATGGTGGAATGTAACATTTTTTACGTTAGATTAATTTTGCCTCATGGGGACGTGGATGCAGCTCCATTGCTCAAAAGCAGAACTAACAACAGCCAGCTTTAGCATTAGCCTAATTAGCATTAGGCTTTAAGAAGACAAAGGGCCTCATTTATAAAACGTACTTACGCACAGATTTGATCTTAGAGTGTTCGTGCGATCAAATCCACGTCTAAGTACAGATTTATAAAAACCGTCTTAGACGTAGAAAAGGACGTATCTCTACGTCTGGTTCTAGTTCGCGTAAGTACCTTTCATTGTGGCAATACTGGAGTACTGCAGGAATTCAGAACTCTCCAAGCACCGACACGCCGTCACCACCACCGTCACCATTAGGGCTAATGGTAAAATGCCAAATGAATGTTTCGCTCAATAAAATCAATTCAACAATTTGAATAATTCATTCATGAATGAAATTGACGTCTAATAGGTATTCATTTTAATTCCACACGTGTAAAACATTTCGCTCAATTTATAGCCTATAAAAAGCCTTCAGTAGGAGATATGGCTGCATTGGCGTTGTTAGAGGATATTATCCCTCTATGTCCAAAATGTATTACATATTCATACAGTGCCCAGGAACAGCGAAATGTGAAAGAGGATTTTCTGCGTAAAACAGGGTTCCCAATGGCTTCTCACCCCGATTGCGCACACTCAAACAGCCTTGGAATCCCACTTCAATACAGCACATGCCCGTGCGCGGTCGGTAGTGGAGCGCAGCATTGGCATGCTGAAGGGAAGGTGGCGATGTTTGGATGCATCGGGAGGGAGACTGCTATATGACCCCGAAAAGGTTTGCCAGATCATCCTAGCCTGTTGTGTGCTACACAACATCTGTCTAAGCCATGGCATAGAGCTAGGAGAAGACGAAATGCGCATGGACCAAGATGACCACCCTTCCATCCCAGCTGGCTGGAACACGCACATCACTGCGCTCAGAAGACGGGAGCTGATTCACCAACTATACCAACAGTATAAGAATAAATGCACAGATGTTCATTTTCTTCAGAATGTTTTATTTAGGCACGTTTGTTCAAAGAACCCTCAACAGCGGACAGAGTTCGGCAACAACCTCACTAACAGACTCATTCAAGTCTCTTTGTGAATGAGAAGAGGAAGCTGGTGATGGCCTACGAGGCCCCGATGCTGGTGCAGCAGGTGCTGCTGCCGCAGATGCGGCTTCTGGTGCTGCCCGTGACGCAGGTGCGGCCGCTGGTGCTTCGGAGACGTGTCTTCTACCGTGCCACATACTTTGCTTTTGCCATTACGCCACCCGACAGGCTTTGGAACAATGTTTTGGCCCGCATCTGCTCTTCCATCAGCAGAACGTCGATTTCAGCATCACTATAATTCTTCTTTTTACATGTTTCTTTCTTGCTTGCCATTGTCACAGAGAGTTTGTGCATTGAGGATGTGCTCCGTTTGTGCATTGAGAATATGCTAATTAGATTAAGTAGGGGCGTTTTGAGGGCGGAGATTCAGTGGCGCACAATTCCACGATCATTTGTGATTTATAAACGCAGGAATGACGTACACATGTTTTTTTGGGCGTACGTTCGTTTTCTGTGAATAACACTTACGACCATTTCAGAAAACGTCTGAGATCCAATGTAGGATGGTTTCTATGCAACATTTTATAAATGAGGCCCAAAGAGTTATGAGGGGCAAGGCGAGACGGTCTGAGTGGAGCAGAGCTTTTCTTGGTCTTACACTGGATACGACGGAAGAAGAGCCTGACTTTGTCCTTCTCCTTTGTTCTGTTCCACATGAAGGGGGACATTTTCAGGACGGCAACTTTTGCAGCATTACAGCAAGGGAGGGAGGATGGAGAGAAAAAAGAAGGAGGAGAGGAGATGAGAGAAGAGGAGAGGAGAGGAGAGAAGAGGAGACATGATATTTTCCTCCAGTTTCTCATTCTGCCTCCTCAGTTCATTCAGTTTGTGTCTGAAAAAGAAAAAAATGCACCCTTACGTGAGACCAAGACATTATTGTCTATGACACCTTTAGTGTCCCTCAGCAATGGATGGGAACAAAACAACTACTCGTTGTGAGGGAGATGGCTGTGGGATTACAGGTTTACACCAATAAGGCCTTTCCTTACATATATTACATATATTCCACGTGGAACAGGTCCTTGCTCTCCACGGTCTGCTCCAGTAGAGTCCGGTTTTGTAGCATCAGTGTCTGGATCTGGTCCACAAGGTGCCGGTTCTCCTCCTCCAGGTTCTTCTTCAGCCTGGTCAGCAGCTGGGCAGAGAGTCAGATGTTTGAGCCAAAATGGCAGCCAAAGCCACATTGCATAGGGCCCAAATGGACTTCATTGTATTGATGCAGATGGAAGCAGTTATGGGCATGACCTCTAGGGAAGACTTGTATGCCTGTACTTCAGTTCAATTCAATTAATAAAATTTCAACTGTCAGTGTGATAGACCCAATATTAATATGACGACAATTCAATAGATACAACAAATAAATAATGTTTCCCCTTGCCCTGAAATGGCTGCCTTTAAAGCTGTATCTGAATAATCAATTTAAACATTAAAAAGTGCCAATCACAGCAGTGAGTCACATCCATCCATCCACAGCACAGTGCTTTGGCTCTACTCAAAATCACTGGCATTGACCTATACTCATCTAAATCACTGGCATTGACCTCTACTTATCTAAATCTTAGGATGTTCTATGCAATGCAGAAAGTCTCCACAACAATAGTGTCTGCACAGCACTACATTCATATAAAAGAAGACTTTTCAATAATTCCTAAGCAATACTTAGCTCAATCTTAAGTTGTCCTACGCAATGTAGAGAGCAAGCTTTACACAACAGTAGTGTCTGCTAAGGGCCTATAGGATTCTAAAACCTGACTGCAATTGGCATGGTGCTGTGTGGCGCCCCCTGGTGTCCATGTACCTCATACTGGTTGGTGAGTTTGGTGGAGGTGATGTCCAGTTGCTGGTGCTGCTCCCTGAGCTTGGAGAGGTCGATCTCCAGGTGCGTCTGCTCCAGCCAGGAGGCGTTCAGCAGGCTCTTCAGGCTCTTGTGCTCCGCCTGCAGCTCCTCATTCTCCCCAGAAGCTTCTAGTAGGTCTGGTTCAGCCTGCAGGATGGAGGAGATGGTCGTAGGACAGAGAGCATATAAGTGATGCACACACTCCTCATGTGTACACTCTGTGTGTGTGTGTATATGTGTGTATGCATGTAGACGTGTCTGTGCACGTGTCTCTGTGAGCCTACCCCTCCTGTCCTCTAGGGGATGGTGCCCCACCTGAGTTTGTGCTTTTGTGTGTGTGTGTTTCTGCACCTCCCTCTACCTTGTGCTCCAGCTCAGCGATCAGTGCCTCGTACTCGGACGCCTGGGGCTCATGCAGTGCCGCCAGACGCTTGTGGTCGAGCTGCAGCAACTTGTTGATGGTGTGCAGGTCCTCGTGGTCGCGCACTGCCCCATCCCTCTCGCTCTCAGCACTGTACTGCTAACGCTGCAGCTGCGCATTATCCGCCAGCAGGGCGGCGCTCTGAGAGTTAAATACGGACTTCTCCAGAGAGAGAGAGAGAGAGAGAGTGGTTGTGACAGAAGCGAACTTCTACCCAGCCTACATCAATAGTTTAAGTGATAATTCTTCCCTCTTTGAAAAACCCATACACACACATGCACACACATGAACATACACAGACATACACACACATGCACACACACACACACACACATGAACATACACAGACATACACACACATGCACACACACTCACACACATGAACATACACAGACATACACACATATGCACACACACACACATCAACATACACAGACATACACACACACTGTTAATTGAATAATTGACAACTGATTGTGCTCCCAATTATTGCTCATGCATTTCAGGTGTGTGTGTCATGTGACTGTCTATAAAAGCTGATGCACCTGCACAAAATAAAGTGATTGAGTGTTCTCTGAACTTGCATCCAGTCTCGGTATGTTATTTGTCCTCCCAAAGTTTATATAGATTGAGTCTGTATATCTAGCAGTCAAGCTCTGTTTAACAGGTTATGGGCCCAGATGCGTTTGACGTTTGTGTGCAGAGATATCCAATGTGAGTAGCCACCGAGAGACATTTGTTTGTATGCGCGTTTGAATGCGTGTCTCACGGATTGTAGTGCCAGCACCATGAGCGAACGTACAAGTTCACGTTGGTCTCGTCTTGTGTTTAACGGAGACGAAAAGAACTATGAACTGTGGGAGACTAAGTTTTTGGGCCATCTGCTGTTGCAGAAATTGAAGGACACAATTTTGAATCAGCCTGCCGATGGCGCGGAAGAAAACGCACTGGCTGAGGATGCAGCGAAGAACGCAGAAGCATACGCGGAACTGATCCAATTCCTTGATGACAAAAGTTTGTCTCTGGTCATGCGAGAGGCAGCGGATGACGGCCGTGGAGCGCTCAAGATTTTGCGCGACTATTATGCAGGCAAGGGTAAGCCCCGTATTGTATGCCTGTATACAGAACTGACTTCTTTGCAAAAGATGAGTAGTGAGAGTGTGACTGATTACGTCATACGTGCCGAGACTTCAATCACAGCGCTGCGTAATGCTGGAGAGGTTTTAAGCGATGGACTATTGCTTGCAATGATTTTGAAGGGGCTGCCAGAATCATTTAAGCCTTTTTCCATTTTTGTCACTCAAAGTGATGAGACTCTCTCTTTTGCGGAGTTCAAGACAAAGTTGCGCAGTTATGAGAACACTGAAAGTATGCGCACAGCTGCGGCCGACGACAATGTCATGGGGGCCCATGCGCATCCAAGGAGGGTTACCCCAGCAGGCGCAAGTGCACGCAGCACCGAGAGCGGGGACATTGTATGTTTCCGTTGTGGCCAGAGAGGTCACAAGGTAAGAGACTGTCAGCGTGGTCAACAGTGGTACAGCCAGGGCGAGAGTACCGCACGGCGAGGAGGATGGCGACAGCGGCAGCAGGACAACGCGCACGGAGTGTCCGAGGAGACGGATGACAACACCTTCGTGTTCAAGCTTGTGACCAGTGAGCCAGGCAGTGGTGTCACCAGAAAGGGCCTGATGGTGGACACCGGTGCGACTTCGCATATCATCACTGACCTGGCGAAGTTCAAGAGCTTCGATGACCGATTCCAGTCCGAGACGCACTGCGTGGAGCTGGCCGATGGCACAAGCTGCACAGGGGGCGGCGCCGCAGTGCCACACTGAAGCAGGCGCTTTACATCCCCTCGTATCCCCAAGACATCTTCTCTGTGAGAGCTGCAACTTCCAGTGGGGCAACGGTGATCTTCAAGGAAGGAGAAGACGTCTTGCAGCACAGAGACGGTACGCGCTTCCTCATTCATGAGCATAACAGACTGTTCTATTTGCCTACTGTGCCAGTAAACAATGATCAATGTATGAGCTGTCATGATATTCAGACGTGGCACGAGATTTTAGGGCACTGTAATTTTGATGATGTCATGAAGTTAGAGAATGTTGTGGACGGCATGTCAATCAGGGGTAAAGTGTCCAAATCCATGATATGTGAAGTGTGTACTCAGGGCAAGTTCACTCGGAGCAGGAACAGGAATCCTGATGTGAGGGCCAAATCAGCCTTAGAGCTGGTTCACACTGACTTGGCAGGCCCCATTGACCCAGAATCCAAGGAAGGGTATAGGTATGCACTTTCCTTTACTGATGACTATTCAAGTGCAGTGTTTGTGTACTGTCTAAAGCACAAGAGTGACACTGTAGAAGCCACCGAGAGGTTTCTAGCCGACACAGCCCCATATGGGAAAGTGAAGTGTATCAGGTCTGACAATGGTACCGAGTTCACAGGGCAGGGTTACCAAGCCCTACTGCGTAGAAATAGAATCAGACATGAAACATCAGCACCATACTCACCACACCAGAATGGCACTGCCGAGCGTAACTGGAGAACCCTTTTTGACATGGCTAGATGTATGCTCTTGGAGAGCCAGTTAGCCAAGGAGCTATGGCCGTATGCGGTCCAGACAGCAGCAGTGGTGAGGAATAGATGTTTCAACAACCGCACCAGAGAGACACCTTATTTTATGCTGACAGGAAGGAGACCTAATGTCTCCAGGATGCAGAAGTTTGGTACTGTGTGTTACGCCTACAGGCAGGACAGGAAGAAGCTAGAGTCAAGGTCTGACAAAGGCATCTTTGTTGGTTATGACAAGAACAGTCCAGCCTATATGGTCTACTACCCTGACAGCAGGAAGGTGATGAAGCACAGACTGGTGAGGTTCATGTCATGTGTTGAGGGACAGCAGACTGATGACATGTCCGACAATGACAGTGGTGTGCAGTCTAGCACAACCAGACCTGACCCTGACAAACCCGAGCAGAATGACATCCCAGAGGCTAGGCCAGGTCCAAGCCAGATAGGCCTACAGACAGGTGAGGCCAAGCCAGAATCCCAGTCTCCACGGAGATACCCTGCTAGAGAGAGGAGGAGGCCAGACTTCTATGGGATAGAGAGTGATCAGGCTCAGATCAACATTGATTATTGCTACAGGATAGTTTGTAATGTACCTCAGACGTTCAGAGATGCTGTGACTTCATCCAACTCAAGAGAGTGGGTAAATGCAATGGATGAGGAAATGAAGGCACTGAGGGATAACAACACATTTACTCTGACCACCTTACCTGAGGGCAAGAAGGCAGTGGGGGGTAGATGGGTGTATACTCTCAAAACCAATGTTGATGGATCTGACAAGTACAAGGCCCGCTATGTAGCCAAGGGATACAGTCAACAGATGGGTGTAGACTATGGAGAAACGTTTTCTCCTACTGCCGACCTGACTAGTGTGAGAGTGTTGATGCAGAAAGCTGCCCAGGAAGATCTGATCCTACATCAGATGGATGTAAAAACTGCCTACCTACATGCACCAATTGATTGTGAAATTTACATGGAACAGCCAGAGGGTTATGATGTAAAAGATCAGAAGAAGATGGTGTGTAGACTAGAGAAGTCACTTTATGGGCTTAAACAATCAGGTCGAAACTGGAACAAAATGTTGCATGACTATCTTTGTGAAAACATGTTTGTACAGAACCCAGCCGATCACTGTGTTTATCAGAGAGAAACGGAACATGACAAGGTGATCGTACTGATCTGGGTTGATGACCTGGTTATTGCAGCCTGTGATGAGAGAGTTTTAAAAGCAGTAAAAGAGATGCTTACTGTGAAGTTCCAGATGAAAGATTTGGGTAGACTGAAGAATTTTCTTGGTATCACTTTTGACCAGTGTAATGGATGTGTGACCATGTCACAGCAGAGCTATGTTGACAAGCTGCTTGACAGGTTTGATATGCAGGATTGTAAACCCAGGTCGACACCTTGTGAACCAAAGCTGCATTACACTGATGATGAGAAGCTAGGTGACCCCAGAAAATACAGAGAGGCAGTGGGTAGCCTAATCTACCTAACCTCATGCACCAGACCTGATCTGAGTTTTGTTGTAAGCAAACTGTCACAGCATTTCAGTGAGCCGACAGAAGAGCAGTGGACAACTGTTAAGCATGTACTGAAATATTTGAAGGGCACAAATGACAAAATGTGATGGGCTGAGGTTGTTTGCTTACAGTGATGCAGATTGGGCAGGTGATGCAACTGACCGACGCAGTACAACTGGTTATTGTGTTAGTCTGAGTGAGAATGGTCCTCTGATTTCCTGGAAGACCAAGAAGCAGCCAACTGTAGCACTGTCAACTTGTGAGGCAGAGTATATGGCGTTGGCCGCCACCACACAAGAGTGTCTTTACTTATCTCAACTGCTTGAACATCTGGATGACTGTTTGTATGATGTACCTAAGATTTTTGAAGATAACCAAGGTACAATTGCATTAGCCAAGAATCCAGTCAGCAGACAGCGATGTAAGCACATTGATATAAAATACCATTTTGTGAGATCAACTGTTAATGACTGTAAAGTATGTTTGGAGTATTGCCCAACAGACCAGATGGTAGCTGACCTGATGACAAAACCAGCTACTAAAGCAAAGCTATTTACTTTTTCTATGTTCCTGTTTGGGGTATAGCCAGTTAAGTGCAGTTGGTTTCCATGTTTGTTTTATTTTTTATTTTTGTTGTGTTTTTTTTTTGTATGATCTATGGTTGTCAATAATGTGTGATCAAGTGGGGGTGTTAATTGAATAATTGACAACTGATTGTGCTCCCAATTATTGCTCATGCATTTCAGGTGTGTGTGTCATGTGACTGTCTATAAAAGCTGATGCACCTGCACAAAATAAAGTGATTGAGTGTTCTCTGAACTTGCATCCAGTCTCGGTATGTTATTTGTCCTCCCAAAGTTTATATAGATTGAGTCTGTATATCTAGCAGTCAAGCTCTGTTTAACACACACACACACACACACACACACACACACACATGAACATACACAGACATGCACACACACACACACACACACACATAGAAACCCTGACCTGCAGCTGCACATTCTGTCACAACAGCAGTACAGCTGCAACAGCACATGTGTGAGAGGATTTTTAGAGTGTTTTTCTCTCCGTGTGTGGGTCTGTGTGTCATTACCACAGCAAATGAAACTTGTGTACAGATCAAATTAAATGCATTTATTCAACATTCATTAGTGCTGTAGCATAAAGTTTAAATAAATCCTAACAGTGGCAGTTAGTTGTGGTTCCCGGTCTTCTTTTGAACATACAGGGGTCCAAAAATGTTTTAAACTCTTTTTTGTGTGGGTACATATCAGAAAGAAATAGTGTAGTAATTTATCAATAGCTTAAGAAAACATGACAAACATAAAGTATCAGAAATATATCAGGTCTGTGTGTATATTTTGGATCACGTGTTCAGCTTTGGATTGTTGCACCAGAATGTCCTAATGCTAGTTGATTGCCAGTCACACTCAATCCAATAACTGTATTACCTATGTACATTTGAAATTGTACACACAGAAATGACAACATCTTCAGCAGGTCTACTGCAAATCTGATCAAACAGTAATTTGGACAATACTGGCGTATTGTATTTACTGGTATTCGAGCAGTTTCAGAGGAGATAACAGTGTTACAGTAATTGTTTACGGACGACAGGTCTGGCACAACCACATTGTCTGGGCATTTTTCAGTCAGCAACATCTCTATGTATTCGCAAAGCTGTACAATGTCATTCTGTTATGTTGCAAACAGTAAACACAACAGGCTTTCAACAAGAGGACGTTGTTTCAATTTTGATTTCCAGTGTTTCCATCTCCTCCTCACGAGAGTAGTCACCAACTTATCTAATATACCAGCCACATCGATTTTCCATGTGCCACATTGAATTAATACAAACTGTCCCCGTTCATTTCTACCACAAAGTGATTTTCTGACTTTTGATAAAACACTAATATGGTTTAGGTGAGTTAATTTCAGATTTTAAGGTCAAAAGGTTGCATACGAGTTTTCCTCTGCACGCTTGTAATGTGAGTTTAAATTTACACTCACTAGTTTTAAACCTGGCAGAAAATCATCAGAATTTATCACCATGTGGAATTCGTCAGGGTCACCATTTGTAAGGACAGCCAAAATGTTACCAACGATAGAAAACACCAGACTGGAAGGTTTATACGTCTGAACCTTATGGGACAGTAGATGCCCTAAGACCCCCCACCAACCCTGGTCGTCAGGCCAAGGCTCTGGGGTGCCTCATAGCAACCAATGCATGGGGTTGCTGTGAAAACAAACAGTCCAGGTTGAGAAGCTGTGGTGTGACCCCTAACCTTTGACCCCCCTGGCCAGAAAATTGACATTCAGAGTGAATTCTGCCTTACAATGAACTGAAGAAGGACTCTTTGAATTGAGCATATAAAAACACACAGCCTTATAAAACACAATAAAAACGGTCCTTACAAAGACACTCCAAACACAATCACGGGTCAACCAGGATACATATTCTGATAACTGTGCAGGTGTCCTTAACTTGGGGTGAAGCAACCATAAAAGTTAGGTTACTGGAGTCTTGCTTGTTTGCTTTGATTGTAAAAGATGCACCCTCATTTTTAAAACCACCCACTCTATGGTTTGGGCTATACTCCAAACAATCTTTTGTGCTCACATGGCATAGTGTGAAAGTATCCAATAGCCTACCATTAAGTGCCACAGCAGCGCAATATTAGATTTGGTGAAGGAGAATACAAAGGATTTTAAATTCACTGTAGGCCTTCACTATACCCTGCTGATAGTGTGCATTTTAGATATATATTCTTCTACCAGCTTAAAATGGTTCACAAAAGACTTTTCAAATGCAGAGGGGGGACTCTGCAAAAGTATCCACAGTTTAGTTCACATAGTCTACTGATATGATGAATGTGTGAAAAAGTGTACAATGTATTGAAACAAGTGTGAACATGATGGGAGAAAACTGTATTATCAGTGCTGATGTCATATGGGGAGGTTGAGTGTGTGGTCCATGTTTGTGTCACGTCTTACTTGTTTCTACAGGAGTGTTTTATTTTGCTTGTATGTTTGGGTTGCCGTGTCTTTAATTAGGACTACTCATTGTTGGAACTCTCTGTCGGGCACCGCCCTCTTGAGGATATCCCTTAGGATTCATTAAGTTGTCGCGCGGAAGTCAGAGTCTGCTCCACGAGATCCCTGTTCTTAGTTAGTTAATCAAGCAATACAGCTTTGGTTTTTCATCAGGGATTCACCAGAAACTCTTTCAGTAGGTTAAGGTCATTGGGAGGCATGGGAAAATGTTAAATGTGAAACTAACCCACGCTTTTGTCCTTGTTACAATTCAGTTTTTTTCTGTTGCTGTGGTTGTGTCCCCTGCACCACTAGTCAGCCTCACCACACCTCACGTCACGTGGGTGAAGAGTTCATCCTCCCAGACATTGACTGCTCTAACCTCGGCCCTAACCTCTCACTGACGAGAACTTGGAGTACGTGACGCCACACTCATCTTCACTTCAACTGTGTCTAAAAACCCACAGCGCAAAAAGGAAAGCATTTTATCAGCATTTTGGGAAACAGTCACACGTCCTTGTCAATCTTTTCGTCAAAGTTGCCGTTAGTGAGAATTTTGCAGACGCCTCACCGTTAGAAGGTAGGTGCATATCCGTTCATGTATAGTCATAACTATGACAGTGAAGCCTTTTTTTGAGAGACAGTTCTTTTTTTAATTCTGATGTTTCACTAATTTCACTATGAATTTGGAATTCAGAATGTTAGCATGTTTGTTTCTGCACGGATAGAAACCTTTCTACTCTTAACTCTGTGCCCTCTCTGTATATTCAACTTTGGAAGGACAAATAATAGTATGTCATGTAGATTGTCAGACTGTTGCCGAGCAGGGTGCAGTTGCCATGTTTCATGCTGCTCACATTTTAAAGTAAAATATCAATCACGTTCATTTTCTTCTGAAGAGTGAAGAGGGTTTTTTTTCTCTCTTTTACACATAGAATTTTGTTCTGTTGTATTTATGGTATCATAGTGTCCTTTACTCTCCTGTAAGCATGCATGCTAGACTTTTCACTATTCTGACTGAAGTCCAGTGTGTAGTAGTTGCTTCCACCTTTTCTGATGTGAAAGTTACATTGAACCCTCCTGATACTAGTAACAGATCAAAACCTCATTACATTTTCTAAAACCTGCCTATAAAAATTGAACAGTGTGAGTATGTGATGTTTTAATATTGCAGGGAAAGTGAGAAATGTCCAACATTATCAGGATGCTTCTTTATTGGAATGCTGTTATTTGAGAGCATTACATTTTCCACCTAAATGGTGCTGCCATCTACTGGTGATGAAAGATATGACATTCCACATCCATGTGAAAATTAATCTTGCATGGGAAAGTTAGGAAGGCTGGTGGCTATGCTTGGTGGCTAACAGTCATTGTGTATTTAAAAAACACACAGACCTATCAGTCCTCAGGGGTTCTTAACATGTTAATATTGGCATGAAGAAGAATGTCTACTGCCACCGCAGTCTAGCATCCTTCATAGAAATGTGGTTAAATGTATAAACATGATTTAATCTTTAAAGCAGTACCAAAAGCCAGGACAGGGCTTCCACTTATATTTACTGTATCATCTGAGAGGTTGTACTTGTCTAATGTTGCGAAGTATGACAGACTAGTTTAAGAGAGAAGAAGAAAAAGAGAAACACAGAAAAACAGGACCATCACACCATAGCCCTGGTTGCACATTCAAATATGCACTTATGTGGCATACAGTGTGTGAGACACCAGCAATTAAAACATTACTTAATTTCAGTAAATTTAATAGAATATGAAATAAAAAGGTATAACATATGCAATCCATTTACCATTTTTCAGGTTTGGTCCAAATATAAATCATGCTTTATCAGGTCACTACATTAGTGTTTTTATCAGTGTGCTTGGCTTGATTTTATTTCACTTAAATGTAGCTTTGTGGACACACATTTTGCACATGGTCAAGTCTCAAGTGTAAAGTTTCCTTCACTTGTTACTTATATAAGAGTGAGTGTTTAACATCCACCAATAAAGGGGGAAAGAGGTTAGTAAATGTTGTTTTTATCCATAGTCAGTTCACACCAAATTGTCACTCTATATTTAATTTGATAAATAACTTTTGCAACTTCTGTGCACTATATTGTGACACAAAGCCTGTATTTTTTTCTCTCTCTCCCTCTCATGATCCCATGCTTTTGTCCTTGTTACGTTTCAGTTTATTTGTCTGTTGCTGTGGTTGTGTCCCCTGCACCACTAGTCAGCCTCACCACACCTCACCTCATGGGGGTGAAGAGTTCATCCTCCCAGACGTCAACTGCTCTAACCTCGGCCCTGATAGAAATACACAGACAACAAATTGGAGTACGTGACGCAACGCTCATCTTCATTTCACTGTGTAAAAACCCACAGTGCAAAAAGGGAAGTATTTTATCAGCATTTTGTTTCAACAGTCACACGTCCTATTCAGTCTTTTCGTTGAAGTTGCAGTTAGTGAGAATTTGGCAGACGACTCTCTGTTAGAAGGTAGGTGCATATATGTCCATGTATAATCATAACTATGACAGTGATGCCTTTATTTGAGAGATAGTTATTTGTTATTCTGATGTTTTATTAATTTTACCTTAAATCCCCAGGGTAGAATGTTTGTTTCTGCACGGATGTCACCCATGTTATTTTTTGACCTTTCTAGACCTTCCTACCTTAAACTCTGTGCCCTCTCTGTATATTCAACTTTGGAAGGACAAATACTAGCATGTCATGTAGATTGTCAGACTGTTGCAGAGCAGGGTACAGGTGCCTTGTTTCATGTCGCTCACATTTTAAAGTAAAATATCAATCACTTTCCTAACATTAATTTTCTTCTAAAGAGTATTATTTAATACATAGCATTTTGTTGTGTTGTATTAATGGCATCATAGTAAATGTGTCCTTGCTGTAAGCTGTAAGCATGCATGCTAGACTTTTCTCTATTCTTACTGAAGTCCAGTGTGTTGTAGTTGCTTCTACCTTTTCTGATGTGAGTGTCGAAGTTACATTGAACACTACTGAGACTAGTAATAGAGTAATAGTACAGTAAGGATATCCAGTCAGCAACCTAAACTCTTTCAGATCCTCTCTGTTCTTAATTTATCCTTGTTAAAACATCATTGCATTTTCTAAGCTCTGCCTATACAATTGAAGAATGTAGTATGTTATTTTTATTATTGCAGGGAAAGTGAGAAATGTGTTTTAAAAGCATGCTCATGTTGGCTGCAATATTTCTTCTGAGGCTGCCAGGTACAGTGGACATAATTTAATACTTCCAAGATATGTTAGGATGATCTGGCCTATACACTGCAAATGTATAAATGTGTGTATGTAATAAATGTATACCATTGATTGGAATCATATCATAAGATATACTAACAGTGTTATTTTAATATATTTATTTGACACTTCCAAACTCCTCACTCATGGGCATCAGAATATATAATTACAAGATCTGATCAGTGCCAGCAGAATACTCTTCTCAAAGCTTTCTTCATTTAAATATTTTATTAAAATTGACTCTTCCATGTGACTGTGTTTCAGGTGTTCAGTGTGGATGGAGTGTGACCTACCCCTCCACACGAGTCTGTGGCCTTAAAGGGGCATCAGTGGTTCTGCCCTGCAAATATTACTATTCTTGGGTTGGACATTATGAAGGAGGAGAGTGGTATAAAGAGAAAAGAGGGATAGTCAGAGGACACATTAACTCTAAATATCCTGACTGCAGTCTGAAAATAGACAAACTTTCAGAAGATCACTCTGGTGTTTATCACTTTCGGTTTTACACAACCCTACACAGCGGTTGGATAACAAGCAGACCTGGTGTTACAGTCTCCGTTACACGTAATGATGAACATATACAACTCACAATTTGTTTTCTTTTTTTCTGATCATAATGGAAATGATATTCAAGGTTTAAGCCACAATGACTTCTAACCTCTCTTCTCAGACCTGCAGGTGAAGGAGGGTGCTGTTGTAGGGAAACAGAATCAGACTGAACTGACCTGCAGCACCTCCTGCAGCTTGAGCTCTAACACTCAGTATGTCTGGTACAAGAATGGACAGCCTCTACAAGACAAAACCACAGCCTCTATTTTACTGGACTCAACCAGGCCATCAGACGAGGGAAACTACTCCTGTGCAGTGAGAGGTTATGAGGCTCACCGTTCCCCTGCAGTGTGTGAGTAGGGTTGTAACTGAAGAACATTACATGATTATTTCATATAATTTACAAATTCAATAAAAAGCATATTTTTACTACTTTTACAACTTGTTCTTTTATATACAGATAACCACATAGATGTCTTTGTGACAATCATAATGTGCATGTGTAGACTGATAGATATGAGGTTTTATAGTCATATTTTACATTTGGCCATAGGTGCTCCATCTAAACAGTGTTGGGGTGTGACCTACTCATCTAACAGCATCTGTGTATTGAATGGTTCATCGGTGGATATTTCTGGATTACCTGGAGTCGACATCTCTGTTACAGGTAAGCCCTTTAACTATTTTGATAATGAAATGTGTGTACACGTAGCACTGTGACCCCCTACACATAATATATCCTCCAGTTCTGCAGGTGTTGATAACTCCTGAAGCAGTGAAAGAGGGAGAGAAAGTGACACTCACCTGTAATACAACCTGTATTCTGAGTAACAACCCCACCTTCATCTGGTACAAGAACGGACAGCCTGTGACCTTTAAACACACAACCAGAGACAACAGGCTGCATCTCAACCCAGTCAGCAGTGAGGATGCGGGTAGTTACTCCTGTGCTGTTAGAAGACACGAGAGTCTCTTCTCCACTGATGTGTTTCTCAAAGTCCGATGTAAGTTACTACAACTGACTGTTAATGTGGTGTGTACAAATGTGGTTCAATACATATCGTATATAAAATGTAGGTCTATAAATTCTAACTGTCACCAAAATCAGACACATCAATGAAATGTCTTAATTTTGTCACATGATTGCTATTGGTATTTATTAAGATAAAACTTGTGCACATCTTAACAGACAAGCCAAAGAGTGTCTCAGTGTCTATCAGTCCTGGGGAAATAGTGGAAGGCAGTTCTGTGACTCTGACCTGCAGCAGTGATGCCAACCCACCAGTGCACAACTACACCTGGTATATGAAGACTGGAGCTGAATCTCTTATTAGGGGCACAGGTGACAGCATCAGCTTCAATGTGACCTGTGATTCCAGTGGACTTTACTACTGTGAGGCAGAGAATGAAGTTGGCTCTCAGACCTCTACTGGAGTTGCAGTTCCTACAGGAGGTCAGTGTTGTGTAGTTTTATGAGAATACTAAAATCCATCTTTGCCTGTTCAAATTCCGCTGTTTGTTTACAAAATTCTGGTGAAGAAGTGATTTAATGCTTGTGTTGATAATTAGAAGGAGGATATTTAATACAGCTTTGACTGTTGTCATCATCTTGCCACATGAAGGCATTCAGAATTTAAAGCCAGTTAACTTTTTCTGCAAAGTATCACTCACAGCACTGTTGATAATATGACATGTATTTACTGTTTCATTATCAAGTCTTTAATTTTCCCCTAGATGTGGCTGTCATCATCCTGCCAGCTATTATCACCATAATCATCATTATTGCTGTCCTGCTGTTACTTGGAAGTGTGTATATGAGGTGATTCAGTGAAATTGGCTTCCTTTTGTGCAAAAACAGGCACACCATGTATATTGCTAACTGCATATTAATTCTATGTATGAATATATATAACTCTCTCTCTTTAGTCTACTCTGACAGGGCAATTCTGAATGTTCATCCCTAAACTGTAGTTTAGTTATATGAGCACTGACAGCAGATTTTATGAGGCTTACTGTGTTTCTTTATTCAGTAAACGTGAAGGAGCTGTGAGAAACAGCAGAGGAAACCAAAGGGTAATAAGAAACTTTTAAAATCCCTAAAATAAACAATCAAAAAGTTGCATGCTTGGTGACAGTTATTTGGGCTTTGTCAAGTTTTAGAATCATCTCTTTCTACCAATATTTTCATAGGCTGTCCATTCTGACACCCCTGATGAGACATACACAGCTCTCAACCCCAGGAGCACATCCTCTGAGTATGACACTCTGAAGGTAAGTCATCTTAGGCTGATGTTATCAGCCTCATCATGTATGTTAGTTAAATCAGTGATAGCAATGCCCTTTGCCACCATCTATCAATGTTTTTAGTCATGACATTGAGAATGTCTTCTGTGTGTTTACATATTTCAGAATGTGAGGAATGTGAGTGACACCTACATGCCTCTCCAGAGAAGAGCTCAGGCCTCAGTGTATGAGACTCTGCAGAGAAGAGAGACGCCCCAGTCAGAGATGGAGCTGAAGGATCTCGGGATGAGATGCCAACACCAACCATGACTGCTGAACTCTCCATCTCATACTTTCTCCCGTCACAGTCTTACGTTGTTAAGGGATCTGTTAAGACACAGCGTGCCCCCCGAGACAGCAGAGGGCACAGAGGAGGCGGCATGAGGCCGGCTCAACCAGACTCACGAAGAAGTGAGGCGCCATCTTTAAAAGCAACAGAAAGCTGTTTGTCATTGCTCATTCGTGTTTTCATGCTACTAGCCCTTTGTCTTGAAAACTTGTTTGCGTGAATGCTCTGGATCTGGATGCCCTGACTACGAATTACGGATTACGATTTGGATTGTTTGCCTGGTCTTTTACTCACGGTATCAAACCCTGCCTATCTTTTGATCTTTCCCTTGCCTTGTCCACTTGGAAACCTTTGCTACACTGCTGGATGTTTGTGCTCTGACCCTGGACTGCCTTGTGACCTTGATTATTGGACTGTGTTCTGATCATTTCTGAATGGACTGAGTCAAAGGAAGTTCTAAGTTACTTTTGAAATGTGAAGCTATTTGTGTAAGCCTTATTGTCTTTCTGAAAAGAGTATCTTCTCTGTTGATTACTTCTCAGTTATTAAAAACTAAAGAGTTTAAGTTTAAACTGCATCTGCGACTGTGCTCTTATTTCAAACCTGTCAGGATCTTATTATCAGTGCTAACTCTTCCTTTGTTGCTAGGGATGTTTAAGGTTTCTCCATTGGTGTAGGTTTCTATGACTCATCATCATTTAGCACCAGTCAACCTCTAATCTTATCAACTTTCTATTACATTTGGTAATGTATGCATTGTGGAAGTTACATGTCTGTGTTTTTTCTTTTTAACTTACACACCCTTAGTTTACCCATGTGGCTTAGTTTAAAATGTGGCGTATCTGAGTTATTATTTGTCAGAAGCTGTGATGTCACTGTCTGGATTATCATTCGATTAATTTTTTTCTTTAATGTTTATCAGGTATATCAGTATTCTAGTCTATTTGTGCATTTGGTTCTATTTATTGTTCATTTGTATTTTAAATTAGTCTTGTTTGCTGTACATATCATTTTTTTTAAATGATGGTACTTCATGCTGAGATTTTTTATTTTTTTTATAATAATTCTCAGTATCTTATAATAATAATAATAATAAAAGATGTTGTGCATAATGTTGTAAATGGCTTTTTGTTGAGGGGCGAGTCGACTTCATATTTATGGGGCCTTTAAGGGGGGATTGTGTACATATCAAATTAAATGAATTGCTTCATTCATTATAGCTGTAGCATAAAGATAGCATAAATCCTAACAGTGGCAGTTAGTTGGGGTTCCCTGTGTCCTCTTTTGAACATGTATTTTCCAATGACGGGACCAAACATTTTCTCTTTTTTGTGTAGATATCAAAACAATACAGTGTGGTAATTTATCAAAAGCACAAGAAAACATGACTAACATAGCGTATCAGAAATGCAACAGATCTGTGTGTATATTTTCAGATCTGTGTGTTACATTATTAGAATGCTGTTGTTTCTGAGAGCAATACATTTCCCCCATAATTGGTGCTGCCTTCTACTGGTGATGGAAGAAATGACATTCCACATCCATGTGAAAATGAATCTTCCATGGGAAAAAGTATGAAAGCTGGTGGCTATGCTTGGTGGCTAACAATCATTGTGTATTTAAACACACAGACCTATTAGTGGTCAGAGGTTCTTAACATGACAATGTTTATATCGGCATAAAGAAGAATGTCTACTGCCACCTCAGCATAGCATCCTTCATAGAAATGTGGTTACATGCATAAACATGATTTAATCTTTTAAACAGGAACAAAAGCCAGGGCAGGGGTTCCACATATCTTAAATTAAAAAAGTTAGGAATTTCAGTTAATTCATTGAAAATGAAGTTAAAAATTATAACTAGGGCTGTCAATAGATTAAAAAAAATTAACTAATTAATCTCACATTTTGAAATTCATTAATCTAGATTAATCGCGATTAAAAGTTTTTTTGTCTTTTTTTTTTTTTACTTCCAATGAAAAATATCTCAATTTCCATACATTGTCAATCAAATGAGCTGTGACACCCAGGTAATTGTCATTGCTGACTGATGTCCAGTGGTCACCAGTAAGGGTGACGGTGGCAGCTTGCTCGAGGAGCTGAATTTTTCGTGCTCTCTCGCCGTCATAAAAGGAATGTATGCGAGACACAATGGTGCCCCTCAACGGTAAATCGTAAGAGTTGTCTCCTGAAGCAATTCGAATCACTTCAGTCAGCCCAACGTCCTTAACTATGTTGATGGTCCGACAGTCACCGGCAACCCAAACTGCTAAAGCGCTGGTAACCTTTTCACAGACTGGTCTATTTATTTTACTAGAGAAGTCGTAGAGTGTGGGTTAGCGACCATCTAACCTGGGACTGCTTTCTGTCGGGTGCTTTGCATTAAGGTGATAACTTAAAGACGAGCTGCTTCTGTGATAGCTAAATTCAATTTGACAAATGCTACATACAACTTTAGTTTTGTCGATTGTTCCGTAATTTTGCCTATTAAACAGAAACTTTCCGCCCAACAATCCCTCAGCTCTCTCCATCTTCAACTACCGCAGTGGTTGTCAAACTTTTTCTGTCATTCCCCACTTTGAACAAGGGGGGCTATTGGTAGGCCAAGCCCCCTACTTACATTGCCCGAGGGGACACAGGTTCAAGTCTGGCCTGATGTAATTTCCCAATCCTCTCCCCACCTCTTCTCAGCATCGCTTCCTGTCATAACTTCATAACTATCCAAATCATTTTTTTAAATGTATTGCGTTAATCACGGCCGCCTTAATCGCATAGATTAACGCGTTAACGCTGACAGCCCTAATTATAACATATATTTACCATTTTTTACAGTTTTAGTTCAAATATAACACGTTTTTTCAGGTCACTACTTTTGTGTTCTTGTCAGAATTTCGAGATTTTCAATGTGCTTGGCTTGATTTTACTTCACTTAAATGTAGCTTTGTGGACACACATTGCACATGGTCAAGTCTCAAGTGTGAAGTTTACTTGCTACTTATCCTAGAGTGAGTATATAACATCCACCAATAAAGGGGGAAAGAGGTTAGTTAAGTAAACGTTGTCTGTTAGGTGAAAATTCACCCTAGTTACCTCAGGACTCCTGAGCTGCACATAAGTATATTTATTAGACAAACAACAACAACAATCGGGCTGACTCCCAGCACAAGGCTGAAAGTGAAGCCATGATAAACACATCGCACAAGGTTTATATAGACAGAAGTTTAGCGTTCAGTAGGGATAACCACGTGGTGGATCTCTGACGTCCGAGGCAAGGATGGAAGTTTTGCAAGGTCGGAAGAAGCTTATCACCTCTGGTCTAAACATGCTCTTGTAGATGTGCAGACTAAGTGGCACCTAATATTCTAAGTTACACACACGCAGAAACACAGAAAAGCCATGTTCCTGCTTACATAAGTACATGATTTATATAAGGTAATTATATTTTTAAGTCATTAACAGTGTTTGGAAATTATCTCCATCATTGTCTTTATCCATAGTCTGTTCCTACCAAAATTGTCACACTATATTTATTTTGATGAACAACTTTTCCAACTTCTATGCACTATTATGTGACACATAGCCTGTACTTTTTCTCTCTCTCCCTCTCATGAAATGAACCCACACTTTTGTCCTTGTTGTGTTTCAGTTTATTTTCATGTTGCTGTGGTTGTGTCCCCTGCACGACTAGTCAGCCTCACCACACCTCACCTCACGGGGGTGAAGAGTTCATCCTCCCAGACATCAACTGCTCTAACCTCGGCCCTGATAGAAACACCCTGACAACAAATTGGAGTACGTGACGCAACGCTCATCTTCATTTCCATGTACAAACCCACAGTGCAAAAAGGGAAGCATTGTATCAGCATTTTGTTTCAACAGTCACACGTCCTTTACAGTCTTTTTGTTGAAGTTGCAGTTAGAGAGAATTTGGCAGACGCCTCTCTGTTAGAAGGTAGGTGCATATCCGTTCATGTATAGTCATGACTATGACAGTGATGCCTTTATTTGAGAGAAAGTTCTTTGTTTTATTCTGATGTTTCACTAATTTCACCATGCAGGGACAGTGAGAAATATGTTTTAAAAGCATGCTCATGTTGACAGCAATATTTCTCCTGAGGCTGCCAGGTACAGTGGACATAATGTAATACTTCCAAGATATGCCACGATGATATGGCCTATACACTATGAATGTAGTATAAATGTGTGTATGTAATAAATCTATAGTATTATTTGGCATCATATCATACGATATACTAACAGTGTTATTTTAACATATTTATTTGACACTTCCAATCTCCCCACACACGGGCATCAGAATTTATAATTATGATACTTCTTCTCAAAGCTTTTTGCATTTAAATCTTTTATCCTAATCAACTCTTCATTGTGACTGTGTTTCAGGTGTTCTGTGTGGAGTGAGTGTGACCTACTCCTCCACACAAGTATGTGGCCTTAAAGGGGCATCAGTGGTCCTGCCCTGCACATATTACTATTCTTGGGGTCATATATATATAGGAGGAGAGTGGTATGAAGAGAAAAGAGGGATAGTCAGAGAACACAGTAACTCTGATTATCCTGACTGCAGTCTGAAAATAGACAAGCTTTCAGATGATCACGCTGGTGTTTATCACTTTCGGTTTTACACGACTCTTCACACAAGTTGGATAACAGGCAGATCTGGTGTTACAGTCTCCGTTACACGTAATGATGAATATACAACTTACAATTTGTTTCCAATTTCCTGATCATAATGGGAATGATATTCAAGGTTGAAGCCACAATGACTTCTAACCTCTCTATTCAGACCAGCAGGTGAAGGAGGGTGCTGTTGTAGGGAAACAGAATCAGACTGAACAGAATACAGAAGGTCAGTATCGTGTAGTCTTAATGAGAATACCAAAATGTATCTCTGCTTGTTCAAATTCAGCTATTTGTTTTCAAAATTCTGTTGAACATGTGATTTAATGCTTGTTTTGATGATTAGAAGGAGGAAGTTTGAAATAGCTGTGAATGTTGTCACCATCTTGTTGATAATGTTGCATGTATTTACGTTTCATTATGAAGTCTTTCATTTTCCCTTGAAAGTGGCTGGCATCATCCTCCCAGCTATTATCACCCTAATCATCATTCTTGCTGTCCTGCTGTTACTTGGAATTGTGTATATGAGGTGATTCAGTGAAATTTGCTTCCTATGAAATCATTTTGTGCAAAAACAGGAATGCCCTGTATATTGCCAACTGCATATTATTTCTGTATCTGAATTGATATAACTTTACCTCTGTAACTTAACATGCATATGTCCCATCTGTAAAACAGCAAGCAGAATGCTGAAATGACTGCAGATACAAGGGACACAATTACTGACATACAGGTGAGGAACTTGGTGCTCAAAGTCTTTAGCTGTAGTGTGTTGTGCAATGATTACACATGTATGTATCTCCCCATAGGAAATATCTGGCACCAGTCAAGCCTAAATAACCTCAGGAACCCTTGCAACTGAGGTCAGAATTCATGATGTAATCTGTTCTTTTTCCCGATCAGAACGACTCATGTCCCGTGTACAGCACTGTCACAGCAAGTGCCACAACCTCTGACCCCGCACAGAGAGTGCCCACACCTGATCAAAAGGACGTTCAGTATGCCAGCGTTCAGATAAATTGCTCCAAAACACAGGAAGTACCTCTATACGCCACCGTCCAGAAGCCTCAAACCTCCACGCAGGACGGCGATGAGTCAGTCCAGTTTCTTAGAGGAAGTCATTCTACCAGGTGGGCATTTCTACTCATTATAACAAATCATGCAGCTTCTAATCCATCTACAGCCTCTGCATGGCACCTTATGTGCTCAGGCTAGGAGACGTTAATAGTGTTTCTCAGAAGTATTAATTCCCAGGCATCCCTAACATTGCCCAGAATCCAGCATTTAGCCTCAGTCGATGCTGTGCACCAGTTGCTCACAGACAAATGCAATGTTGCTGGTCATGTTGACATGCTAGCTGTCTTAATGCTCAGTAGTCAAAATGTAGCAATGCAGTCACCTCTCACATATCACACAGAAAATGTTGCTGCTTTCAGTCACAATCTAACCCTTACTCCTCAGACTAGAGGTGTAACAGTAAGTACTGCATGCTGTTGTGTGTTTACAGGGCTGAGATTGACGTGATCTACAGTGCAGTCATCAAACCCTGACAGGCCCGTGAAACAGCAGAACAGAATTACCCTCAGGTTATCAACGCTGTCCATCAGAACAAGACACGCTCAGTCCTTACAAGAAATTATTATTAAGTATTTCCTTTAGTGTGAAATGTGTTAGTGTAACTTTATATGTTTTTTATGTTTTTACTGCCAAAAGCCATATAGCATTGCATTTTTCCTTTTTGTTACAATAGTCATTCAGAATCTCTCTAAATGTTCCATAGATTTTGAATGTAATGTTTTATTTTATATATACAGATATTAGATATTCCTCAGATGTTATATATTCCTTAAATTCCTCACTGATCCCCCTATTACATGTTACATTGAGAAACATACAAAACCACCTCATCTCACATAGAAGAAGAGAGGATAAGTAAACGTCATGGACTGAAGCAACTTTATTTTCTATGATGTATACAGAATCTGAACCAATGGGCTTTAAAAACAACATTTACACAATACCTTAAAGCTGAGAACTTAGAAACTGAAAGACATTGACATGGACACAAACAGTTACTATTGAATGAAGAAAGAACTTCAAGACTTTAACAGGGCTTCATTGCTGTGTAGAAACCTTACCTGGAAAATGTACAGCTATATTCTAACCCTCTCATTTTAGATAAATAAAAGATTATTTTAGCACACTGTGTGTTCCTCATACTTCAGCCTTCCTTCACTAAATAGAGGATCATATTTATCTCCGCCAAGGAGGTTATGTTTTTATTGCCGTTTCTTGTATTGTTTATTTGTCTCTCTGTCATCAGGAATATGTATAAACTACCTGCCCACTTTCTATTAAACTTGGTGGAGGGGTGTGGCATGGGCCAAGGAAGAACCAGTTATATTTAGGAGCGGGTCCAGGAAGATTGTAAGATAGGGCATTTGGCCTAGGCAGAGGTCTGCATTCTCTGAGTGTGACCTTGAGACTGAGTGCCCCTTTAGTTTGTTATGAAACACTTCATGCTCAAATCATCTTTAAATTATAATCACTATAATGTCTACTATGGGTGTGGTCTGGAAAAAAAGCACTTCCTACTGGGTGATGCCCTTAAGCTCCACAGCAGAATGGTGGGTCAGTGCTCATCTCTGAGTGTTCATATGGTGGGAAGGTGGAGATAAACCCCTCACACAACGCAGAAAATACTTAGAGGTACATAGACATGAGGGAACAAAAAGCATAGGCCTAGTAACACAAAGCATCATAACATAAATCACTTCAGTGGAAACACAAACAGGTAGCGTCTGACGCAAACACTGAAAACAAATATTTAAAACCACAAACAAAAGAAACAACTCTGATATAACTGTCACTGATAACACTACCAGTGTAATATCAGAAAATAACACCGAAGGTTAAACTCCACAAACTTGTTATAGTTATGAAAGGCACAATAAAGTGCTTGGTGTGCTTATACCAACCTGTAATGAGTGAAATTGTTAAGAGAATACATAAAACAGATGTTTCCAGAACTACATTTCCCACAATGCACAGCATGCACATTGTCACCCTAAGAGACACTGACCTGAACGACCTGCCGCATGGGACATGGCAAGCACTGCTCCCCCTTGTGGAAGAAGCAGCCCACCACAAGTCAGCTCTATTTAACAGCATTTTTGCCCATGAATGGCATGCGCATGGAGGGTGATATGATTGAGGACTATCCCCACAGCATGCCCTACCAGTACAACGAGCCCTACTAACAGGTCACTGCTTACCTCCACGCATACACACTCATATTAGAGGACACAGGCAGGCACACACACACATAAACACACACACACACCAGGAGATGCAGGCAGACATGCACACATACACACATGCATACACACATACACCTCCCACCACTGGACACAGGTAGATATACACACACACACTCACAGCAGAGAGGACATGATAAATACACCAGAGGATATATACATACATACACACATACATACATACATACATACATACATACATACATACATACATACATACATACATACATACATACATACATACATACATACATACATACATACATACATACATACATACATACATACATACATACATACATACATACATACACGCTCTTTAAGCTTGTACACACATATATCTATTCTATTTGGAAATGGATTCCAAGGAGAGATATGATGATATGTTGATGCCAACCACTTACTTATCCTTGAATCCATCATCCAAATTCTAGTTTTTTTCTTCCTGCCTTAGTGGACTTGTGAGATCTGTAGATAGCATATATCATTTGTACCCCCCATATCTGAATGTCTTCCTGCAATCATTTATTCTGTAAGGTCTTGAAAGCTCCCACACATTTGATGGTCACAGGCCAAGGGAAATGTCAGGTTGAATTCATCAAACGTATCGGTGAACACCCTACGTGTCATGACTTATCCAGTAGGCTGTGGTATGCCCATAAACATGTGGCCATAATGGAACAATTCATCCCTAATTTCCTGAAATAATAATAGAAGCTGTGTCTCTGGGACTCAAATGAGAATGTGGGCAATGATTTGAGACATTACAACAAGTACCTCCTTCCTGGGCATTGGGAGTAAGTTTCAAAAGAAAAGCCATTCATGAAACTGGCAAATGTAAGCAACAGGTTAAAATGGCAAAACAACAGAAGCATCAGACTGTGAGTGACTGAAAAAGAGTATCACAGATGGATTATTTTAGGTTTGAGGTATTAAGACCAAGCGAGAGAACATGTATGAGGGAGATAAAAAAAAGTGGATACTTGAGGAGTGCTTGATACCACTGTATATATTATGGCAGGGGAAAGGTAATGAATGGTATGGGGTACTGCAGAGTGGGGAGAGTGAAAGATGTATACTGAGTGGGAACGGACAATGAATCAGAAAGGCTACTTTACATCCACAGTCCTTCATCAGCACTTGCTTGGTGCAAATGCCATTGTGCAACAGGACAGTAGCGTCTTTGATGGACTGGATGTCACCGTCACAGCAGAACCCAAGGGATGATTGACAGGATGTTACATTTTCCTGTGTCTCAACCCAGTGAGTGTTTTCATGAAGTACATGTTGACATGCTCTCACAGCCACTGCACATTTCTATTGTGTGATATTGTGTGCAATCACCCTACAAACACACTCCTGAAACCTACTGGCTTTGCTGTTAATTCCTTTTCAAAAGACTGATGGATCATTCTGTGGAGCAATCACCTGTTTAACCAACTGCAATGTGCTGCTGTTCCTGAAGAGGGCCCCAGCGGACTTATGATGTGAATTACAGACACCTGATTGGTCACACATCTGCATGATACAAATGAACACACAAAAAAATATTTTACATATATAAGTTGTTAGTCAACTTATCTAGTTTTCTTTCATTTTCTGTCTTGCACAGCATGTCCTCTCTGGCTGCACAGCCCCTCAACCACAAAATGAGAAACAGGAAGTTTCTCATGACCCTCTGTGCATCAACCACATTCACACACTCATTAGCAGTCTGCTGATGTGAACAAGTCTATACTTAATAAGGATTTTTAAGGTTTGTAATTTGGTCAGAGACAGAGATTCTGAATCTGAACTAATGAAGTGCATTCACTTTGCACTACTTCCAGTGAAATATTGTATCCTGGCACCCAATGCACAAGACAGATGGATGATTAGACTGGGGGGAGAGTGGTGCAAAGAGCAGAGAGGGAGGGTAAGAGGACACATATCAACTCAAAATGTCCCGTTTGTGACCTGACTGTTGACTAGACTTGCAGAAAGCCACTCTGGTGTTTATCAGTTTCGGTTTTACTCAAGCCTACAAACGAGCTGGATAACAGGCAGATCTGGTGTCACTCTCTCAGTCACAGGTACTGATGAATAAAATCATATGCATTCCATTATTTTACTCTGTGTATACTGTCAGTGGATTATATTTTAGGATGAAGCTTTCATGGATGCTTACCTGTCTTCTCAGACCTGCAGGTGAAGGAGGGTGCTGTTGGAGGGAAACAGAATCACAGAATCACACTGACCTGCAGCACCTCCTGCGTCTTGAGAATTTCATCAGCATTTTGTTTCAAAGCTAAAGTTGCCGTTTGTGAGAATTTGGCAGACACCTCTCTGTAAGAAGGTAAGTGCCTATCTGTTTATGTATAGTCATAACTATGACAGTGATACATTTATTTGAAAGATAGTTCTTTGTTTTATTCTGATGTTTCACTAATTTCACCATGAATTCCTATCACACGTCCTTTTCAGTCTTCAGTCGAAGTTGCCATTAATAAGAATTTGGCAGACGCCTCTCCGTTAGAAGGTAGGTGAATTTCGTTTGTGTAGAGTCATAACTGTGACAGCGATGCCTTTATTTGAAAGACATCTTTTTTTTTATTCTGATGGTTTCACTTTTTTCACCATGAATTCCTATGTTAGCATGTTTGTGTCTGCACAGATAGAAACCCATGTCATTTTTGTAGAGACCTTTCTATTCTAAACTCTGTGCCCTCTCTGTATATTCAACTTTGGAAGGACAAATAGTATCATGTCATGTACATTGTCAGACTGTTGCAGAGCAGGGCACACCTGCAGGAAAATATGTCAAATCATGTCCTTCATATCACTTAACTTTGCTAACATTAATTTTCCTTTAAATAAAAACAAACTTTTTTTTTAATCTTTTATACAAAGCATTTTGTTCTGTTGTCTTCATGGCATCATTGTAAATGTGTCCCTCACGCTCTTGTAATCATGCATAATAGACTTTTCTCTATTCTTACTTAAGTCCATCGTAAGGACAGAGGACACAAAAGGAGTAAGGACAGAGGACACAAAACATTACATTTCCTAACCTCAGCCTATAAAAATGTAATATTGTAGTATGTGGTGTTATTCTATTGCAGGGAAAGTGAGAAATGTCTTTTAAAAGCATGCTCATGTTGACTGCAATATTTCTCCTGAGGCTACCAGGTACAGTGGACATAATGTAATACTTCCAAGATATGCTAGGATGATATGGCCTATACACTATGAATCTATAAATATTATTTAAAATCATATTATAAGGTATAATAACAGTGTTATTTTAACATATTTATTGGACACTCCCAAACTCCCCACACACGGGCATCAGAATTTATAATTACAATACCTGATCAATGCCAGGAAAATGCTCTTCTCAAAGCTTTTTGCATGCAATTATCTTATCCAAATTGACTCATCAATGTGACTGTGTTTCAGGTGTTCAGTGTGGAAGGAGTGTGACCTACCCCTCCACACGAGTCTGTGGCCTTAAAGGGGCATCAGTGGTCCTGCCCTGCAAATATGAATATTCTTGGGGTCATAAATATATGGAAGGAGGGTGGTATGAGGAGAAAAGAGGGAGAGTCAGAGAACACAGTGACTCTGATTATCCTGACTGCAGTCTGAAAATAGACAAACTTTCAGATGATCACGCTGGTGTTTATCACTTTCAGTTTTACACAAACCCACACACGAGTTGGAAAACAAGCAGATCTGATGTTACAGTCTCCGTTACACGTAATGATGAACATATACAACTTACAATTTGTTTTCTTTTTTTCTGATCATAATGGAAATTATATTCAAGGTTGAGGCCACAATGATGTCTAACCTCTCTTCTCAGGCCTGCAGGTGAAGGAGGGTGCTGTTGTAGGGAAAAAGAATCAGACTGAACTGACGTGCAGCACCTCCTGCAGCTTGAGCTCTAACACTCAGTATGTCTGGTACAAGAATGGACAGCCTCTACAAGACAAAACCACAGCCTCTTTACCACTAGACTCAAGCAGACCCATTGAAGAGAACAGTTACTCCTGTGCTGTGAGAGGTTATGAGGCTCATCGTTCCCCTGCAGTGTGTGAGTAGGGATGTTACTAAAGAACATTACATGACTATTTCAGATAATTTACAAAGTTACAGTAACAAATACTTGGATCTGAAGTTAACCTTTATTCAGATTCAGCAGAAACCCTATTTTTACTCAGACAACTTGTTTTTTTATGTAAAGATAACCATATATATGCCTTTTAAAATGCTAATCATAATGTGCATGTGTACGCTGATAGATATGGTGTTTAATACATATTTTACACCTGGCCGTAGGTGCTCCATCTGAACAGTGTTGGGGTGTGACCTACTCATCTAACAGCATCTGTGTAGTGAATGGTTCATCGGTGGATATTTCCTGCACCTACAAATATCCCAGAGATCACCACATCAACACAACCTTCTGGTTTAACAAGCAGAAATCAAGCCATCTCCCAGCAGATCTAAATTTGGATAAAGACTATCAAAACCACACAGAGTATGTGGGAAATAAAGAGAATAGTTGTACCCTGAGACTGAAAGACACGAGAGAGAGTCACTCTGGAGAATATGCCTTCAAGTTTACAACAGAACAGGGGGAGGCTTACTCTGGATTACCTGGAGTCAACATCTCTGTTACAGGCAGGCCCTTTAACTATTTTGATAATGAAATGTGTGTACACGTAGCACTGTGTCCCCCTACACATAATATGTCCTCCAGTTCTGCAGGTGTTGATAACTCCTGAAGCAGTGAAAGAGGGAGATAAAGTGACATTCACCTGTAATACAACCTGTGTTCTGAGTAACAACCCCACCTTCATCTGGTACAAGAACGGACAGCCTGTGACCTTCAAACACACAACCAGAGACAACAGGCTGCATCTGAACCCAGTCAGCAAGGAGGATGTGGGCAGTTACTCCTGTGCTGTTAGAAGACACAAGAGTCTCTTCTCCACTGATGTGTTTCTCAAAGTCCGATGTAAGTTACTACAACTGACTGTTAATGTGTACAGGTGTGTACAAATGTGGGTCAGAACTTATTGCATTGAAAATATATTGTCTCTTGTTTAATTTTAGGTTTCTATGTTCTAACTGTCACTGAAATCAGACTGAAATGTCTTCATTTGTCACAAGCATACTTTGGGTAGTTATTAACACTTGCATATATTTTAACAGACAAGCCAAAGGATGTCTCAGTGTCTATCAGTCCTGGGGAAATAGTGGATGGCAGTTCTGTGACTCTGACCTGTAGCAGTGATGCCAACCCACCAGTCCACAACTACACCTGGTATATGAAGACTGGAGCTGAATCTCTTATTAGGGGCACAGGTGACAGCATCAGCTTCGATGTGACCTCTGATTCCAGTGGACTTTACTACTGTGAGGCAGAGAATGAAGTTGGCTCTCAGAACTCTACTGGAGTTGCAGTTCCTACAGAAGGTCAGTGTTGTGTAGTTTTATAAGAATACTAAAATGTATTTCTGCCTGTTAATAAGTCTGCTGTATGTTTACAAAATTCAAATGAACATGTGATATAATGATTGTGTGATGATTAGAAGGGGGAGATTTTGACTGGTGTCATCTTGCCAGTTAGCTTTGCCTGCAAACTATCACTTACAGCACTGTTGAAATTGTTAATGTGTTTACTGTTTTATCATCAATTATTTCATTCTCCCTTAGAAGTGGCTGTCATCATCCTGCCAGCTATTATCACCATAATCATCATTCTTGCTGTCCTGCTGTTACTTGGAATTGTGTATATGAGGTGATTCAGTAAAGTTTGCTTCCTCTGAAATAATTTTGTGCATAAACAGGCATGCCATATATTGCTAACTGCATATTATTTCCTCTGACGGGGCAATGCTAAATGTTCATCCCTAAACTGTAGTTTAATCATAGGAACACTGACAGCTAATTATATGCAGTTTACTCTGTTTCTTTATTCAGTATACATGATGGAGCTGAGAGGAACAGCAGAATTAACCAAGAGGTACTGAGAAAATTAAAAAAAATTACGTTTAAAAATTAACAGTCAAAAAGCTGCATGCTTGGTGACAGAGAATTTGGTTTTGTCAAGATTTAGAATAATCTCTTTCTACCAATATTTTCATAGGCTGTCCATTCTGATGGCCACGATGATACATACACAGCTCTCAACCCCAGGAGCACATCCTCTGAGTATGACACTCTGCAGGTAAATTATCCTAGACTGATGTTATCAGCCTCATCATGTATGTTAGTTAAATCAGTGATAGCACTGCCCTACATAAAACCTTAACCACCATCTATCAACGTGTTCAGTCATGACATTGACAATCTGTGTGTTAACATATTTCAGAATGTGAGGAATGTGAGTGACACCTACATGCCTCTCCAGAGAAGAGCTAAGGCCTCAGTGTATGAGACTCTGCAGAGAAGAGAGACGCCCCAGTCAGAGATGGAGCTGAAGGATCTCGGGATGAGATGCCAACACCAACCATGACTTCTGGATTCTCCATCTCATACTTACTGCTGCCACAGGCTTATGTTGCTAAGGGATCTTATTATCAGTGCTAACTTTTCCCTTGTTTCCCATGCTAGGGACATTTAAGGTTTCTCCATTGGTGTAGGTTTATATGACTCTCTTCATCATTTAGCACCAGTCAACCTATGATCTAATCAACTTTCTATTGCATTGGGTAATGGATGCATTGTGTTTTGTTACATGTCTGTGTATTTTTCTTTTAACCTACACACCCTTAATTTACCCATGTGGCTTAGTTTAAAATGTGGCATAGCTGCGTTATTTGTCAAGAGCTGTGATGTCACTGTGTCTGGATTCTTATCTGATTTTTTTCTTTAATGTATATCAGGTGTGTCACAATTCAATGTTTTGGATAATTGTAATCTATGTTGATGTCCATAATGATGTTCTATCCTTTAGAAATCTGTTTTTCTAATTAAGATTGATTCCATTTATTGTTCCTTTTTTTTGCTTCATGTTTATGTATTTTTTTTTAAATAATTGTTTGCCTCTTAATAAAACAAGAATGTTGTGTGCATAATGTTGTAAATGTCGTTTGTTGAGGGGCGAGTGGTCTTTATATTTATGGGGCCTCTAAGGGGTGGATTAAACTACAGATCAAATAAAATACATTTCTTCAGCATTCATTAGTGCTGTAGCATAAAGATAGCATAAATTCTAACAGTGGCAGTTAGTTGGGGTTCCCTGTCTTCTTTGAATATGTGTTGATGGAAAGATAAGATAAGTGAATGAGTGTGTGAGTGTAAGTTAGAGAGTAGATTTCATTAGTCTGTGAATTTGTCCCTGTGAGAGCGTGTTACTGAGTTTATCAGAGAGAGATAAAGCCAGAATTGGACAATGTTATGCATCATCCCCTCCCCCCGTCTGTCTGTTTCTCTCTCTCTCTCTCTCTCTCTCTGTGTGTGCGTGTGTGTGTGTGTGTGTGTGTGTGTGTATATGCAGCTGCTGTACTTTCCAGTGGACAATGCGTGTGGCTGCTGGGGTGCTGTGTGAGATGACTGTGGTCGAGCGCTCTGCTCCCTCCGAGTCGATGGCCTCGGCTGAGCGCTCGACCACAGCCATCTCACGCACACATGCACACACACACACACACACACACACACACCGACACATACGCCCCCTCCAGCGGAAACAGGTAGACATACACACACACTCACATCAAAGGACATGATGAATACACCAGAGGGGGGAGGATGCATACACACATACAGTACATACATGCATACATACATACATACATACATACATACATACATACATACATACATACATACATACATACATACATACAGTACATACATACATACATACATACGTACGTACATACGTACATACATACATACACACATACATACATACATACATACATACAGTACATACATACATACATACATACATACACACATACATACATACAGTACATACATTGTAGGATGGCCGGCCTCGCGGCGATGTGAAAAGAACTGGAGGCAGCATCAATAACAAATACCTATTCCAACTCATTATCACTAAATCCCTTTCTCTACAGCACTCATCACGGGTTTACACACAGACAACCGTATAATATAATTTAGTTAGCATTCTAAATAGATTACTAATCACACCCCTTTGGCCTGTTCACTTTAGACGTTCCATGCCCCCACAGTTAAAAGGTCCTTCCCGACTTTCCATTGGGTTGCTCCTCTGTGCTGCGTCTGGAAGTCCACACTCCACAACACGGCAAGCACTCCGCTGCTGTCACAAATAGAGATACCCTACAGAATAATTCTCATCAGGACAAAGGACGACACGACGACGTAGCCCATAGAACTTCTGATCAAAGTTCCAATCTACTTGAAATCGTTAGTTGCAACCTGAGTTTACATCGGTAGTACTACACTGCAGCCCAGCAGTTTATTGAATACGAAAAGGCGACCGGTTCGCTTTTTCATCCATTCAAGTCGACAAACAGAACGTAGATAGAAGATAGAAGGACGATTCCGGTTACTTCCCCGACGCCTGCGTCCCACACTGCTCCACGGAAGACCGCAGAAAACATCTTGATCGCTATGCAAGAGCGATCGAAGTAAGGCTAATATCTGGGCAGAACTTAGTTTTATATGTATGTTTTATTCTATGTGATAAGTGTTCGTGAACGATTTATTTCGTTAAGATTTAAATGCAAACTGAATTTCACAATCTACACGGTCTGTCACCGTGGATAATCTTGCTTGGTTCTTTTGCTAATTAGATAGGTTTGTGCATGCACCATCTCTCTATCTCGTTCTCTAACTCCCTTTTACATCACCACCTGAACATATACACGCACACATTGCGATTTCAGTGTTGTTGAAGATTTTGTATTGAATTAAGGCCTAGCTCGGATTTGTCCTTAAGGCAAGAATCCTTTGTTCCAGGCATTCTATACTTGTGCACCTCCCCCCAACTGAATTTGAGCCTAAGCAAACAAAGTTTCCTGTCTCGGACCCGCAGCCGCATCCGATGACCATTCTACCTCTAGTTGGGGCCTGACGCACTCTTGACTTCACGCACACAGCATCTATCGCCTGCGCATAGCCTCCCTCTCACTTTCCCCATCTCTCCATTGAGCGCGCGACTGCGTTTACTCGCAACTGCGCATACCCACACCCGCACACACTCACCCGCTCACACACACACACACACACACACAAACAGAGTCGAGAAAGCTAACGCATCCTCCTCTGCATTGCTGAAGCAGATTTCCTCATTCCCCAATCCCACTTTGTGCCTTGCTCAATTGTTTTACTCCAGTGTGTATGTTATTATACCTGATTTGATATTACGATTAATTACCGTTTGTTACTTTTAATAAATTGCTTATTTTAGACTTAAACAATTGTCTTGCCTGTTATTGTTCCAATATTCCACTGAAAGCCATTTTCCGTCAATTAAGTACTTCAAATGCCTTCACTTCTCTGGTTGTTTCATGAAGTGTTATAGACTTAGTAGTGATATTGTAGTACGATAGTATTGTGATACCATACTTAGACTGTAGCATAGTGGTACAACTAGAGCTTTTCATTGTTTTAGTAATTTAATTATAAAATATTAAATACTAAATTTTATGATTACCGTAATTTCCGGACTATTGAACGCACCTGAATATAAGCCTCACCCACTGAATTTAAAAAAAATATATATTTTTAACATAAATAAGCCGTACATGTCTATAAGCCGCAGGTGCCTACCGGTACATTGAAACAAATTAACTTTACACAGGCTAAAATGAATATCAAAAGTAATACAATAGTGATGCATATTATTAGTTTTGACAGTTACGATAAGTGCACTGTTGCTTTAAGAGAGCACAGTTGCAAGAGTCAATCAGAAACTAGAACATTAGATTGAAGACAGCGAGATAGAAGAAAGACGCTAGTTTGAAACCAGTGAGCTAAAGAACTTGAAAAGACTGGATTTGTATTGTTGTAAACTTTTTTTAAATTTTCTAAAGTGTTTTGAGTTGTGTTCTGTCTACGCCGGTAGACTGTGGTTATTTTGACATTAGTTAAGTTATTGAGAGATACTGAGAAATCGCGTGGAGCTAAGCATCCATGCGGCTGCATCCATGCTAGCATCCTAGCTCCACAAAGCCACTGTAAACACAAAGCCACCGTCACAGGTATCATAATCCATAAATTAGCCGCGTCATTGTTTAAGCCGCGAGGTTCAAAGAGTGGGAAAAAAGTAGCGGCTTATAGTCCGGAAATTACGGTATTACATTTTATGAGACTGATTTAATTAAACTAATGTAGCAACCCCGGTTTCACCTACAGGTGTGTCTGGAGGTCAAAGGGAAGGTTTAGCTTGACCAAGGGCCATATATGGTCATACCAGGTATGGCCAGGGCCATATAGATGCTAATACCTTTTGGCATCAACCATCTTGTAGTGGTTGTAGACAAAAGCCAACAACCAGAGACTCATGTCTCTGGCTCCAAGACTAACAAAAGCCAGGAACCATGTATGAATTGTGGCATGGTGGCTCAGGTGCTTGCACTGCCGCCTCACAGCAAGAAGGTCCTGTTTTCGATTCCCGCATGGGGAGCTGTTGGCACTGGGGGGCAGGTCCTCCCCAGACCTTCAGTGCTCAGGTGGGCTATCTCCCCGGCCTTTCTGTGTGGAGTTTGCATGTTCTCCTCGTGTTCACAAGGGGTTTCCTCCATTAAGAACCCTAACAGAAAAACATGCAAACAGAACAGAACACTCTCCTGTCCGTCCCTGACCAAGACGGACGGTTCACTTCACTTGGTCCCCGGGCGCCTAAAAGGCATCCCACTGCTCCTGGGGTCCTGGAGGAAGGACAGTCCGTGGTGGGAAAATGCAGAAGACAAATTCACGGCGACCTCGGCCTGCATGTGTGTGTGTCCTATGTCGCCACCTAATATATGCAAGTGTGTGTTGCTGTGTGTTGTTGTGCAACAATAAAACTGACTGAAGTCAGCCTTGTTTGTTTTGATGGCTCCTCAACATACACAAAAGACCAGGAGCCACCTTGATGGCTCTGGCCTGGGGCTATGCAAACTAACTTGTGGGGGTCGAGATACGGTCTGGTAGGTAAAGTTATGGTCTGATATGAAATCCACCTAAATCTAACAATACAAACATACATACATGCATACATACATACATACATACATACATACATACATACATACATACATACATACATACATACATACATACACACATACATTACACACACAGGAGAGATGAGAAGAGCATGTAGAGGGATTTGCTGAATGAGGGAGGAAGCGTGAGGACGGAATGGAAGAAACTCATCATTCCTCGTCTTCACCGCTGTAACATGACTCTGATGGGACGCTCAGTTCTGTTCTGTTCTGTTCTGTTCTGTTCTGCTCTGCACTTTGCATGTCCATTTGCTTATGGATGTGGAAACATTGCTCCTCACCCCCACTACTCCTCATCTACGCATATGGACAGCCAAACTCTACCCACTCACTCTGTTTTTTTCTTTCTCTCCTAATCTAGACTAGACTATCTTCGCTATGGGACGCTGCTGTAGTCTCTCCGCCCGATCTACCTGTAGAAACCCTCGGCCAACTGCACCAACCGCCACCGCACTGCCGTACACTTACTCTACCCCATACCCTATGCTAGCATTTATATACAGTACAATATATATTATTGCCACCACCGACATGTTTCTCTGTTCCTACTCTCCTTACCCCTGTAACAGTAACCCTATGAGCACAGTGTATACTAGGGTGACCAGACGTCCTCTTTTACCCGGACATGTCCTCTTTTCTAGACCTAGAAAATGCGTCCGGCAGGGATTCCAAAATTGTCCGGGATTTTGCCTTGTCGGATATTTGTGTTTCTCTGGGTCTTTCACAAACTAGTTATTACGCCCTTACAAGTTTTGGAAAGGGTATCTCCCTTCCGTTCCACCTTCTTGCGCGAGCTCTGACTGTAGAGAGAACTGTCATTGGTCGATAGCCTTCTCAGTGCTGGCAGATGTACGATAATTATCCTCTAAATACGATCATTCTGAGCCTTTGGTAAACTTCGTCGCGGGGGAGGGGGTCATCTGCATGTCTGCATTTGAAAAAGCTGTCAAAACTTCGTCAAGGTGGAGGGGGCAGGGTCCGGCATGCTATACATTACCCCACCCCCTCCCCCGCGACGAAGTGTCCTCTTTTTCACAAACTAAAATCTGGCCACCCTAGTGTATACCCACTAAACTGGTCTTGTATGTATCATGTATATACCACCGGATGTACCAAATGCATGCTGTTTACAACACTTGTTGTTTCCCTTCCCCTTCTGCCACACAACCCTCCCCCTATCCCCCACTTCCTATCTCCACCCGGCCGACCTCAAGCAGATGGGTCCCCCCTTATGTGCCGTGGTTCTGCTTAAGGTTCCTTCCTGACTAACAGGGAGTTTTTCCTTGCCCCTCCTGCCATTGTGCTTGCACTAAGGGGGTCCAGGCTATGGGCTCTGTAAAGCGCCTTGAGACAATTGTATTGTTATGGGGCTATATAAATTGAATTGAATTGAATTGTATGTCTGTGTATGTGTGTGTGCGTGCGCATATGCTTGTGCGTGGGCGTGTGTGTGTGCCTGTGCGTGTTTGTGCGCATCTGTAAAAGAGATACTGCAGGCTTTGTTCAACCCAAAACCTAAACTGTGTCATGCCAGCGCTGAACCCTGCTCCTGCCACGTCCCCTCCGGCTACAACTCACCCAGCACCATCACATCTACCATTCGCCGCCAAATGCCACCCTTTTTCCAACTGAACAAAGACGCATTTCAAAATTTAAACTCGGAAGAAACTTGCAAAAACTAACGAAAAGTGTTAGCAAAAATACAGTAGGTATCATCCTCCAAAAAATACAGACTCCTACACACAGCACTGTAACCTCTAACCCATACTGGCCCTGGCCCCTGAATAATACCTCCAAGCTAACTAACTAACTCCCTCGAATATCTTTGGCACGTGCCAGTTATAGAGACAAGTCCCCCCGGATTTGCATCAACAAAACCCCACCAAATCAACAAACAATCAAAACACTAAACTTACCAGCGTTCTTTGTTCACCGCGCTTCACATAGAGCAGAGTCAAAAGGCGGAGAAGTGAAAAGTGGACGATAATGGTCTTAAAAAGTGATGTATATGAAATGCTTTTATTATTTGTAATTCACACACTCATTAGCAGTCTGCTGGTGTGAACAAGTCTACACTTACTGAGGATTTTTAAAGTTTGTAATTTGGTTAGAGAGAGAGATTCTGAATCTCTGGTGACAGGTGACAGACTTTCAGAAAGCCACTGTGGTTTTTTCAGTTTCAGTCACAGGTACGGATGAATACATAAAATCTACACATTCGATTATTTTACTCTGTTTATACTGTCAGTGGATTACATTTTAGGATGGTGCTTTCATGAATGCTTACCTGTCCTCTCAGACCTGCAGGTGAAGGAGGGTGCAGTTGTAGGGAAACAGAATCACACTGAACTGAACTGTCCTGCAGCCCCTCCTGTGGCTTGAGCATTTCTTGTTTCATTTCATTTCTTTTGTTTCAACAGTCACACGTTTTTTTCAGTCTTTTCGTCGAAGTTGCCGGTAGTACAAATTTGGCAGACACCTCTCCGTTAGAAGGTAGGTGCATATCCATTCATGTATAGTCATAACTATATAGTCGATTACTGCAACGCCCTCCTAACGGGCCTGCCGGCTTGCGTGGTGAAACCACTACAAATGATCCAGAACGCGGCGGCGCGTCTGGTGTTCAACCAACCGAAGAGGGCACACGTCACCCCGCTACTCATTGACCTCCACTGGCTGCCTGTAGCTGCTCGCATTAAGTTCAAGTCACTTATGCTTGCCTACAGAGTGCTTGATGGTTCTGCTCCCACCTACCTAAATGCTCTTGTAAGGGCAAATGTTACACCCAGGATGCTGCGCTCTTCTAGTGAGCGTCGTTTGGCACTGCCGTCTGTGCAAGCACGGCAGTCCAGACTATTCTCATTTGTAGTTCCACGTTGGTGGAATGAGTTGCCCTGCACTACCAGAGCAGGGGCGTCCCTCTCTACCTTTAAGAAGCTTTTGAAGACCCAACTCTTCAGAGAGCACTTCCCGTCCTAACTGGCACTTCGACTAGTGCGTAACTTGCAATTACAGCAGTTACACTTCTGCACTCTTTCTTTCTTTTTATTTCATTTTGTTATATTTCTAATGTAAAGTAGTATTTATTTATTGTTACACCAGGTTCTATTGCTCGTAGCTTGAATATTCTCTCCCTTGTACGTCGCTTTGGACAAAAGCGTCTGCTAAATGACTAAATGTAAATGTAAATGTCTATGAGAGGGAGGCCTTTATTTGAGGGAGAGTTTTATTCTGATTTTCAATAATTTTACCATGAAATCCCATGGTAGCATGTTAGATTCTAAACGGATAGAAACCCTGTAATTTTTGTAGAGACCTTTCTACTCTAAACTTTGTGCCCTCTCTGTATATTCTACTTTAGAAGGACAAATAATAGCATGCCATTTACATTGTCAGACTGTTGCAGAGCAGGGTACAGATGCAGTGTTTCAGGTTGCTCCCATTTTAAAGTAAAATATCAATTTGTGGCCATCCATTTTCCTCTTAAAGAAAGAAAGAGTTTTTTCTCCTTCATACATAGCATTTTGTTGTATTTATGTCATCATAGTAGTCAAGTCCAGTGTGTAGTAGTTGCTTCCACCTTTTCTGATGTGAGTGTGAAAGTTAAATTGAACGCTACTGAGACTAGTTCAGACAGAGTAAGGACATCCTGTGAGCAACGTAAACTCTTTATCCTCTCTGTTCTTAATTTATCCTTGTTAATCATAAACCCATACATTTTCTAAACTCTGCCTATGAAAATTGAACAGTGTGAGTGTGTGATGTTTTATTATTGCAGGGAAAATGAGAAATGTGTTTTAAAAGCATGCTCATGTTGACTGCAATATTTCTCCTGAGGCTGCCAGGTACAGTAGACATAATGTAATACTTCCAAAATATGCTAGGATGATATGGCCTATACACTATGAAAGTATAAATCTGTGTATGTAATAAATGTATACTATTATTTGAAATCGTGTCATGATTGTATTCTAACAGTGTAATTTTAACATATTTATTTGACACTCCCAAACTTCCAAAACACAGGCATCAGAATTTATAATTAGAATACCTGATCAGTGTCAAGAAAATACTCTTCTCAAAGCTGTCTGCATTTAAATCATTTATCCAAATTGACTCATCATTGTGACTGTGTTTCAGGTGTTCAATGTGGAGCGAGTGTGACCTACAACTCCACACAAGTCTGTGGCCTTAAAGGGGCATCAGTGGTCCTGCCCTGCACATATTACTATTCTGAGGTTGGATATTATAAAGGAGGAGAGTGGTATGAAGAGAAAAGAGGGAGAGTCAGAGTACACAGTAACTCTGATTATCCTGACTGCAGTCTGAAAATAGACAAACTGTCGGATGATCACTCTGGTGTTTATCACTTTCGGTTTTACACAGAGCTACGCTGGAGTTGGATAACAAGCAGACCTGGTGTTACAGTCTCCGTTACACGTAATGATGAACATATACAACTTACAATTTGTTTCCTTTTTTCTTATCATAATGGAAATTATATTCAAGGTTGAAGCCACAATGACGTCTAACCTCTCTTCTCAGACCTGCAGGTGAAGGAGGGTGCTGTTGTGGGGAAACAGAATCAGACTGAAATGAGATGCAGCACCTCCTGCAGCTTGAGCTCTTACACTCTGGTGGTCAGTCATGTCTGGTACAAGAATGGAAAGCTTCTACAAGACAAAACCACAGGCTCTTTAGTGCTAGACTCAAGCAGACCCTTTGAAGTAAACAGTTACTCCTGTGCTGTGAAAGGTTATGAGGCTCACCGTTCCCCTGCAGTGTGTGAGTAGGGATGGAACTCAAGAACATTACATGACTATTTCATATCAGTTACAAAGGATACTTGGATCTGTAGTTCACCTTTCTTCAGATTTGGAAGAAAACATATTTTTACTGAGACAACTTCTTTTTTATATACAGATAACCACATAAATGCCTTTATGAAGCTAATTATAATGTGCATGTGTACACTGAAAGATATGGTGTTGAATGCTTATATTTTACCCCTGGATGTAGGTGCTCCATCTGAACACTGTTGGGGTGTGACCTACTCATCTAACAGCATCTGTGTATTGAATGGTTCATCGGTGGATATTTCCTGCACTTACAAATATCCCAGAGATCACCGCATCAGCACAACCTTCTGGTTTAAGCAGCAGAAATCAAGCCCAGTAGATCTGAGATTGGATGAAGACTATCAACACCACACAGAGTATGTTGGGAATAAAGAGAATAGTTCTACCCTGAGACTGAAAGACATGAAAGAGAGTCACTCTGGAGAATATGCCTTCAACCTTGCAACAGAACAGGGGGAGGGTTACTCTGGATTACCTGGAGTCATCATCTCTCTTACATGTAGGCCCTTTAACTATTTTGATAATGAAATGTGTGCACATGTAGCACTGTCCCCCTGCTCATAATATACCCTCCAGTTCTGCAGGTGTTGATAACTCCTGAAGCAGTGAAAGAGGGAGAGAAAGTGACACTCACCTGTGATACAACCTGTATTCTGAGTAACAACCCCACCTTCATCTGGTACAAGAATGGACAACTTGTGACCTTCAAACACACAACCAGAGACAACAGGCTGCATCTGAACCCAGTAAGCAGTGAGGATGTGGGCAGTTACTCCTGTGCTGTTAGAAGTCATGAGAGTCTCTTCTCCACTGATGTGTTTCTCAAAGTCCGATGTAAGTTACTACAACTGACTGTAAATGTGTAAAGGTGTGTAAAAATATGGTTCAAAACTTTTTCCATGTAAAAAACTTGTACACATCTTAACAGACAAGCCAAAGTGTGTCTCAGTGTCTATCAGTCCTGGGGAAATAGTGGAGGGCAGTTCTGTGACTCTGACCTGCAGCAGTGATGCCAACCCACCAGTGCACAACTACACCTGGTATATGAGGACTGTAGCTGAATCTCTTATTAGGGGCACAGGTGAGAGCATCAGCTTCAATGTGGCCTCTGATTCCAGTGGACTTTACTATTGTGAGGCAGAGAATGAAGTTGGCTCTCAGACCTCGACTGGAGTTGCAGTTTCTACAGAAGGTCAGTGTTGTGTAGTTTTATGCAAATGACTAAGTCGTGTCACTATACCTGTTTGTTTGTTTACAAAACCCTGGTTAATATGTTAATATAATGATTGTGTTGATGATTAAAAGGCGGAGATTTGAAAAAGTTGTGACTTGTCATCATCTTGCTACATTAAGGCATTCAGAATGTAAAGCCTGTTAACTTTTCCTGCAAAGTATCACTTACAAAACTGTTGATAATGTTGAATGTATTTACTGTTTCATTATCAAGTTTTTTTTATTTCCCCTTAGAAGTGGTTGGCATCATCCTGCCAGCTGTTATCACCATATTCATCCTTCTTGCTGTCCTGCTGTTATTTGGAATTGTGCGCTTGAGGTGATTCAGTGAAGTTTGCCCTCCTCTGAAATAATTTTGTGCAAAGACAGGCATCCCATGTATGATAACTGCATATTATTTCTTTATATGAATTTATATAACTTTAACTTGGTAACCTCAACTAAACATTCATATGTCCCATCTGCAAAACAGCAAGCAGAATGATATTACTGAAGATACAAGGGACACAATTACTGACATACAGGTGAGGAACTTGGTGCTGTAGCTGTAGTGTAATGTAACACATATACGTGTTTCCCCTCATGAAATATCTGGCACCAGCCAGGCCTAAATAACCTTAGGAACTCTTGCACCTGAAATCAGAGTTGTATGTCACCATTGCATCTTATTGTCTGTTCACCTCTGCATCATTCCTGATGTAATCTGTTCTCTTTCCCGATCAGAACGACTCAGGTCTTGTGTACAGCACTGTCAGAGCTAGGGCCACGACCTCTGACCCCGCACAGAGAGTGCCCACACCTGATCAAAATGACGTTCAGTATGCCAGCGTTCGGATCAATCACTCCAAAACACAGGAAGTACCTCTTAACTCCACCGTCCAGAAGCCTCAAACCTCCATGCAGGACGACGATGTTGCCTACGAGTCAGTCCAGCTTCTCAGAGGGAGTACTGCCACCAGGTGGGTATTTCTGCTCCTTACAACAAATCATGCAGCTTTTAATCAATCTACAACCTCTACATGGCACCTTATGTGCTCAGGCTAGGAGATGTTATTAGTGTAGTGTAGGGTGACCAGACGTCCTCTTTTACCCGGACATGTCCTCTTTTCGAGACCTAAAAAATGCGTCCGGCAGGGATTCCAAAAGCGTCCGGGATTTTGCCTTGTCGGATATCTGTGTTTCTCTGGGTCTTTCACAAACTAGTTATTACGTCCTTACAAGTTTTGGAAAGGGTATCTCCCTTACGTTCCACCTTTTTGCGCAAGCTCTGACTGTAGAGAGAACTGTCATTGGTCGACCGCCTCCCAGTGTTGCCAGATATGATAATTATCCTCCAAATTGAGCCGTTGATACGATACGCCATTTCCAGTCTGGCAACACTAGTTGCATTGTTTACAATAGTAAATGACATCTGCATGTGAAAAACATGTCAAAACTTCGTCGCGGGGGAGGGGTAATTTGCATGTGAAAAAGATGTCCAAAAACTCCGTTGCGGGGGAGGCATTTAACCTCAGTCGATGCTGTGCACCAGTTGCTCACAGACAAATGCAATGTTGCTGGTCATGTTGACATCCTAGCTGTCTTAATGCTCAGTAGACTGCAGCAATGCAGTGACCTCTCACATATCACTCTGAAGATCAGGGACGTGCACAGGAATTTTGAAGGGCAGTTCCCGGGACGCATATTTTGCCTATATCACTTGGAACTCTCCCTAACCGCCGCCGCCACGCCCCCGTCCCCTGGACGCTTATTCCGCGATTATTTTATCTAGGCCTACATGAAGTTCTGCAGCCGTAATACTATTTAAAACATTTATATATTTCCTTCGGAGGGGCAACTTTGGTCGAGGAGAGCAAACGGGCAGTTGCCCGAGCAGTAGCCCCCTCCTGTGCACGTCCCTACTGAAGATGTTGCTGCTTTCAGTCACAATATAACCCTTATTCCTCAGACTACAGGTGTAACAGTAAGCACTGCATGCTGTTGTGTGTTCACAGGGCTGAAATTGACGTGATCTACAGTGCAGTCATCAAACCCTGACAGGCCCGTGAAACAGCAGACCAGAATTGCCCTCAGGTGATCATAGCTGTCCATCAGAACAAGACACGCTCAGTCCTTACAAGACTCTTTTAAAGTATTTCCTTTAGTGTGAAATTTGTTAGTGTAACTTTCTATGTTTTTATGTTTTTACTGCCAAAAAGCCTTATAGCGTTGCATTTTGTCTTTGTTACAATAGTCATTCAGAATCACTTAAAATTTTCCATAGATTTTGAATTTAATGTTTTATTTTATATATACAGATATTCCTCAGATGTTAGATATTCCTTAAATTCCTACTGGACCCCCTATTACATGTTACACTGAGAAACATTCAAAACCACCTCATCTCACATAGAAGAAGAGAGAATAATTTTACGTCATGGACGGAAGGAACTTTATTTTCTAAAATGTAGACAGAATCTGAACCAATGGGCTTTAAAAACAACATTTACATAATATCTTAAAGTTGAGAACTTAGAAACTGAAAGACATTGACATGGACACAAACAGCTACTATTTTTGAAAGCATGAAGAAAGAACTTAGAAATTGAATGATATTTACATGGAACTGGAACACAAACTGTGTTGGAATGAAGAAGAACTTTACACACTGATACGATGTTGATCATTATTTTACTCCATGCATTGCTCTTGCTGCTTGTTTTTATTCATTTTATGTAAAGTCCTTTGAACTGCAACTCTTGTATGAAATGTGCTATATAAATAAAGTCTTACTAACTTACTTACTTACACTCTAAGATTTGCATTATTGGTATTTTGTTTATCATCCTTGCATTTCATTGCCCAGTCATACTGAATGATTAGCTGGAGAACGTCATTGTTCCATACATACAATTGCTCAAGTGAAAATTGAAGTAACATTTTCCTCATAGAAGGAAGATATTTAAGAATGTATACATTCAAGCCTTTAACAGGGCTTGGTTGATGTGTAGAAACCTTACCTAAAAAATGTAGAGCTATATTCTAACCCTCTCATTTTAGAAAGAAAAACTTTTCATGCAGGTGCCTGATGTGTTTGTATACCAACCTTTACTGAGTGAACATTATTACTGTTGAGAGAATACATAAAACAGATTATGCCGGTTTCCAGAACTACATTTCCCATAATGCACTGCATACATATTGTCACCCTTTGAGACACTGACCAGAACGACCTGCCGCATGGGACATGGCAAGCACTGCTCCCCCTTGTGGAAGAAGCAGCCCACCACAAGTCAGCTCTATTTAATAGCTTTTTAGGGTAGTCAGTCATAGCTGTAAGGCTCGACACTAACAGGTTTGTGTTCAGTGAAATGGAGGTGAATTTGCACACCAGCTAACTTGGTTGCAGGAGACCTGACCTTTTGTTCTGACCTTTGACCCTCTTGCATTCCCAGGCTCAAAAGACCACACAGATGGACGTTGGCTACGCAGCTGATGTGTAGTGTTCCTCTTATTGCCTATGTTTTCAGAACTACATTTCCCACAATGCACTGTGTACACATTGACACACATTGCCACCATAAGATTCACTGACCAGTGTTGTGTGTGGTTTTGTTCCACAGAGGTGGACACCGGATACGGATACGGCGGCTATCCTGAGGGTATGCCCATGGAGGGTGATATGACTGATGACTATCCCCCCAGCATGCCCTACCAGTACAATGAGCCCTACTAACAGGTCACTGCTTACCTCCACGCATACACACTCATACCAGAGGACACAGGCAGACACACACACATACACACACACACACACACACACACACACACACACACACACACACACACACACACACACCAGGAGATGCAGGCAGACATGTACACATACACACATACACCTCCCACCAGGGTTACACAGGTAGACATACACACACACACTCACACTAGAAGACATGATAAATACACCAACACATACACTCTTTAAGCTCATACACATACACACACATATACCCATTTTACCCTCAGCATGCTAAAAATGTTTTCTATGTACTTTCTGTATACTGTGTTCACCAGTCAGGCAAAGACATATGCACACATATGTACACATATGCACACACACACACACACACACACACACACACACACACACACACACACACACACACACACACACACACACAAACGCACACATACACACATATATATACACACACACACACACACACACACACACACACACACAAACACTTCCACAGTTTGACAATAGCATAGCATACACAAACAGACACTCACCCACATACTTATACAGGCATGTATTTGTTTTACATACATTTGAAATGCCCCTCTGACTTCACCAGTAGGTATGAAATGACTTGTAACACAGAGGACTGTAACTGTCCAACCAAGTCTGTAGCTCAGTGTATTAATGGCTTTCTCAAAGCTGCTCTTGCTCAGAGCTTCTGTGGCGTATAACATCACTCAAATCCACCTCTGGTCAGGAAGTACACCTCTTTGTGCTTCTTGGATGACGTGAAGAGGCTTACGTGTGGTTTGCAGCAAGCAATAGCAGAGCACTGTTGTGGAACGCGACGCCTTTTCATAATAATGTTTCCATTCCTGTCCTAGATGTGTGAAGATGTGACGCAATGGAATGTTCCACCACCAGTGTTGTTGAAACGCGTCATTCCTCGTCTTCACCTCAGCTGTAACACGACTCTGATGTGACGCTCTGTTCTGTTCTGCTCTGAGCTGCGCTGTGAACTTTGCCTGCTGTCTCACCAAGGCCACCACACGAGTTCTTATTTTTCCAAAATAATATCATTCTTTTATCTATTCTTGGGATCCTCAGATCTGCCTTGGGTCAGATGGAAAGTATGTACAGGCAAAACTGATCTGAAGTCAGATATTTATTTATTTTAAATGTTTTGCCTGACAGTGCCCTTTCCATAGTCCACCACTACATGGCCTGTGTAGTACTACTGCTGCACCTCTTGGTCTGTGACCAAAACTTTACTGGCTAGAACTGGCACGTCAAACCTTTATGTGTGTGTAGGTGCGTGTATGAGTTTGTGTGTGTGTGTTTGTGTGTGTGTGTGTGTTTGTTTGTGTTTGTGTGTGTGTGTGAGGAAGAGAGAGAGAGAGAGAGTGTGTGTTCATTTTATTTTCCTTTCCCTAGTTGCTTTTCCTGAAATGAGTGAGGTAGCGCTACAAATCTGCTGAGTGACAGTAATGGTCTTTAAAAGTGATGTATATGAAATGCTTTTATTATTTGTGACAATTAACTCTGCACATGTCAAGATTAAGGAAATACTGTCGGAGGGAAACGTGCTATAGAGACATTGACAAATCTAAATGACAAGAGGTTTGGTAGGAGTGCAGTAAGCAGGTGGAGAAAGATCTGGAGGGAGAGAGAGAGAGAGAGAAAGAGAGAGAGAGAGAGTAGCCACTTCCTGCTGTAGCCATTTCCTGACTCCGCTTGACATAGAAAATGTCAGACTTTGACCTTAAAATATGGCAGTTTAGACAAGAAAACAAACCTATTGACACCTATTGACGTACGTAACCTCGGTTCCTTGAGCAGGAACCAGACATAACAGTATGGTACATGACGTCAGTCATGGGGTACAAATCGAAGCATTTATCTATTCACGCCTGAAAGGCCGCGAGATCTGTCAGCGCGCGCTCCTGGGCCCGCCCCTCAGGAGCCCTTATCTTATTACGCGTCCACAGAACTGCCTCGGAAAGAAACTGAGCAAGACAATCAATCCAAGGTAACACTGTACACGCCAACTTTGTTATGTCTGGTTCCTGCTCAAGGAACCGAGGTTACGTACGTAACAGTATGGGACCCTATACATTCCCGCGTGATAATACAGTGGCAGCCAATCACACACACCAGCTATTGAAGCCCTTGCCCTCATAGAGGTTCATATGGCCGCTAGCGGTGAACATATTAACAGGGCAACCTTTATCATAGGCGGCAAGGATCGCTATCCTGCGCCTGTAGGGAACCACCCTGGAGTGTTTCATGTGCAACAAACATGTAGACACCGATGAACACACTTATCATATACATCGTTCTCAGGTCAGGGGATTCAGAGATCGCTTGCCTGCAGAACACCATCAATTTAACAGGGCCACCTTTATCATAGGTGACAGGGATCCGTGATCCCGCGCCCGTAGGAAAACCCTGGGATGTTTCATGTGCAACATAACATGTAGACACTAATGAACACACTTATGTATGTAAGTATGCAACAATTATTTGTTATTTCCTGAAATAATACTTGTAACAATTCTAAAATAATAATAGAAACAGCGCCCAGGTCTGTGAATATGTGAACATCAAAATGAAATTGTCTGTACCAGATTCCTGAACAGTGGGAATTTTCATCTTTTCTGTGTGAAGTCTAATTTCTATATGTCTATATGTAAGCTACCTGCCATTCCATATGTTGTGATGTGGAGGTTATCCCGTGTGCCAGATGGTCAAGAAACTGAAGATTGCATAGCAAGTTGTCCATTTATGTCTTGAGAAAAGTGGGCCGACTGGATCTTACCACAGACAGGAAAATAAGTAGAGGACCTTCATTCACAAATGCCTTAGAGTGTTCCAAAGACTAGCGTCAATGGCAACATTGGGAAGATTAGCCTTGGGCATTGGGAGCTTGAGGTAGAGTTTCAAAAGAAAATCATTTATGAAACTGCAAAATGTAAGCAAAATGTTAAAATGGGAAAATAACACAGGCAACAGACTGTGGGCGACTGGAAAAGAGTATCACAGATGGATTATTTTAGGTTTGAGGTATTAAGACCAAGGGAGAGAACATGTGTGAGAGAGCGAGCAACCAATCAGCCACTCAATCAATGAACCAGTCAGTCAATTCATCAATGAAATGACATCTGCATGTGAGTTGTTTCTCTACTTATCTTGTTCTCTCCTTTTCTGTGCTGCACAGCATGGCCTCTCTGGCTGCGCAGCACCTCAACCACAAAGTGAGAGACAGGAAGTCGTTTAGGACCCTCTGTGCATCAAACACACCCACACACTCTGTACCAGTCTGCTGGTGTGAACAAGTCTACACTTACTAAATCTTTCAGGTTTGTAATTTGTTAGACATTCTGAATCTGAAGTTATGAAGTACATTCACTTTGCACTACTTCCAGAGAAATGTTGCATCCTGGCAACCAATGTACAAAACAGGTGGGTGATTAGACTGGGGGAGAGTGGTGCAAAGAGCTGAGAGGGAGGGTGAGAGGAAATGGCAACTCGAAATGTTCAAAGTGTGACCTGACTCTTGACACACTTTCAGAAAGCCACCCTGGTGTTTATCAGTCACAGGTATTGATGAATATATCAAATATACACATTAGATTTTTTTACTCTGTTTATACTGTCAGTGGATTACATTTCAGGATGCAGATTTCAGGATGAAGCTTTCATGGATGCTTACCTGTCCTCTCAGATCTTCAACAGTCACATGTCTTTTTCAGTCTTTTCATCGAAGTTGTGGTTAGTGAGAATTTGGCAGACGCCTCTCCGTTAGAAGGTAGGTGCCTATACTTTCATGTATAGTCATAATTATGACTGAGATGCCTTTATGTCAGAAATAGTTCTTTGTTTATTCTGATATTTCACTAATGATATCATTCATTTATCTGGTAGCATGTTTGTATTTACATGGATAGAAACCCATGTAATGATTGTAGAGACCTTTCTACCCTAAACTCTGTGCCCTCTCTGTATATTCAACTTTGGAAGGACAAATAATAGCATGTCATGGAGATTATCAGACTGTTGCAGAGCAGGGTACAGGTGCCATGTTTCATGTTGCTCACATTTTAAAGTAAAATATCAATTTAACTTTATTGACATTCATTCATTTTTTTTCTCTTTTATACATAGCCTTTTTTTTTGTTTCCTGCGTCATGGTAAATGTGTCCTTTACTCTCCTGTAAGCATGAATGCTAGACTTTTCTCTACTTACTAAAGTCCAGTGTGTAGTAGTTGCTTCCACCTTTTCTGATGTGAGTGTGAAAATGGCACTGAACACTACTGAAATGAGTTAAGAAAGTAGTAAGGACAGCCTGTGAGCAAAGTAAAATCTTTAAGATATTTTCTGATATTAATTCATCCTCTTTATTAACATATTTCATAAACTCTGCCTTGCAATTGAATCATTTAGTATTATTTGAATTTTATTATTACAGGAAAAGTGAGAAATGTGTTTTAAAAGCATGCTCATGTTGACTGCAACATTTCTCCTGAGGCTACCAGGTACAGTGGACAACTTCCAAGATATGCTGGGATGATATCGATAAACTATAGAAATATTTGAAATCATATATATCATGTATACACTACCAGTGTTATTTTAACATATTTATTTGTCACTCCCAAATTCCCCACACATGGCCATCAGAATTTATAATTGCAATACCTGATCAGTGCCAGGAGAATACTCTTCTCAAAGCTTTCTACATTTAAATATTTTATCCAAATTGACTCTTAATAGTAACTGTGTTTCAGGTGTTCAGTGTGGAATACGTGTGACCTACTCCTCCACACAAGTCTGTGGCCTTAAAGGGGCGTCAGTGGTCCTGCCCTGCAAATATGGCTATACTTGGATTCATAAATATTTGAAAGGAGAGTGGTATGAAGAGAAAAGAGGAAAAGTCAGAGAACACAGTGACTCTGATTATCCTGACTGCAGTCTGAAAATAGACAAACCTTCAGATGATCACTCTGGTGTTTATCACTTTCAGTTTTACACAAACATACACCCAAGTTGGATAACAGGCAGACCTGGTGTTGCAGTCTCCATTACACGTAATAATGAACATATACTACTTACAATTTGTTTTATTTTCTCTGATCATAATGGAAATGATATTCAAGGTTAAAGCCACAATGACTTCTCACCTCTTTTTTCAGACCTGCAGGTGAAGGAGGGTACTGTTGGAGGGAAACAGACTCAGACTGAACTGACGTGCAGCACTTCCTGCAGCTTGAGCTCTAACACTCAGTATGTCTGGTACAAGAATGGACATCCTGTACAAGACAAAACCACAGCCTCTATACCACTAGACTCAAGCAGACCCTTTGAAGTGAACAGTTACTCCTGTGCTGTGAGAGGTTATGAGGCTCACCATTCCCCTGCAGTGTGTGAGTAGGGATGGAACTCAAGAACATTACATGACTATTTCATGTCAATTACAAAGGATACTTAGATAACTTGTTTTTGTATATACAAATAACCACATATATACCTTTCTCACAATCATAATGTGTATGTGTACGCTGATGGATATGGTGTCTAACACAAATATTTTACACCTGGGGGTAGGTGCTCCATCCAAACAGTGTTGGGGCGTGACCTACTCATCTAAGAGCATCTGTGTATTGAATGGTTCATCGGTTAATATATCCTGCACTTACAAATATCCCAGAGATCACCGCATCAGCACAACCTTCTGGTTTAACAAGCAGAAATCAAGCCAGCTCCCAGTAGATCTAAGTTTGGATAAAGACTATCAAAACCACACAGAGTATGTTGGGAATAAAGAGAATAGTTCTACCCTGAGACTGAAAGACATGAGAGAGATTCACTCTGGAGAATATGCTTTCAGGATTACAACAGAACAGGGGGAGAGTTACTCTGGATTACCTGGAGTTTACATCTCTGTTACAGGTAGGCCCTTTAACTATTTTGATAATGAAATGTGTGTACACGTAGCACTGTGGCCTCACATAATATACATAATTTAATATATCCTCAAGTTCTACAGGTGTTGATAACTCCTGAAGCAGTGAAAGAGGGAGAGAAAGTGACACTCACCTGTAATACAACCTGTATTCTGAGTAACAACCCCACCTTCATCTGGTACAAGAACGGACAGCCTGTGACCTTTAAACACACAACCAGAGACAACAGGCTGCATCTAAACCCAGTCAGCAGTGAGGATGTGGGCAGTTACTCCTGTGCTGTTAGAAGACACAAGAGTCTCGTCTCCACTGATGTGTTTCTCAAAGTCCGATGTAAGTTACTATACGTGACTGTAAATGTGTACAGATATGTACAAATTTGGTTCAAAACTTATCGCATATAAAATACATTGTGTCTTTTTGTCTATGTTTTAACTGCTACCGAAATCAGACACATCAATGAAATGTCTTCATTTGTCACATGTTTGCTTTTGGTATTTATTAAGATAAACCTTGCACACATTTTAACAGACAAGGCAAAGAATGTCTCAGTGTCTATCAGTCCTGGGGATATAGTGGAGGGCAGTTCTGTGACTCTGACCTGCAGCAGTGATGCCAACCCACCCGTGCACAACTACACCTGGTATATGAGGACTGGAGCTGAATCTCTTATTAGGGGCACAGGTGACAGTATCAGCTTCTATGTGACCTCTGATTCCAGTGGACTTTACTACTGTGAGGCAGAGAATGAAGTTGGCTGTCAGACCTCTACTGGAGTTGCAGTTCATGCAGAAGGTCAGTGGTGTGTAGTTTTATCACAATACTAAAATGTATCGCTGCCTGTTAAAAGTGTACTGTTTGTTTACAAAATTCTGTGATGAATATGTGATTCAATGCTTGTTGATGATTAGAATGAGGAGGTTTGAAACAGCTGTGACTGTTGTCATCATCTTGTCACATGATGGCATTCAGAATGTAAAACCAGTTAGCTTTTCTTGCAAAGTATCACTTACAGCACTGTTGATAATGTTGCATGTATTTACTGTTTCATTATCAAGTATTTAATTTCCCCTTAGAAGTTGCTGTCATCATCCTGCCAGCTACTATCACCATAATCATCATTCTTGCTGTCCTGCTGTTACTTGGAATTGTGTATATGAGGTGATTCAGTGAAATGTGCTTCCTCTGAAAAAATCTTGTGCAAAAACAGGCATGTCATGTGTATTGCTAACTGCATATCATTTCTATATATGAATATATATAACTTTCTCTCTTCGGTCTACTCTGACAGGGCAATGCAGAATGTTCATCCCTAAACTGTAGTTTATTAATATGAGCACTGAAAGCATATTTTATGAGGCTTACTCTCTTTCTTTCTTTATTCAGTAGACGTAAAGGAGCAGTGAGAAACAGCATAATAAACCAAAAGGTACTAATCTTTTAAAATCCTTAAAATAAACAGTCAAAAAGCGACATGCTTGGTGACAGTGAATTGGGCTTTGAGAAGTTGTAGAATAATTTAATTCTACCAATATTTTCATAGGCTGTCCATTCTGATGCCCATGATGAGACAAACACAGCTCTCAACCCCAGGAGCACATCCTCTGAGTATGACACTCTGCAGGTAAGTCATCCTAGACTGATGATATCAGCCTCATCATGTATGTAAGTTAAATGAGTGATAGCACTGCCATATATAAAACCTTAACCACCATCTATCAAAGTGTTCAGTCATGACATTGACAATGTCCTCTGTGTGATAACATATTTCAGAATGTGAGGAATGTGAGTGACACCTACATGCCTCTCCAGAGAAGAGCTCAGGCCTCAGTGTATGAGACTCTGCAGAGAAGAGAGACGCCCCAGTCAGAGATGGAGCTGAAGGATCTCGGGATGAGATGCCAACACCAACCATGACTTCTGGATTCTCCATCTCATACTTACTGCTGCCACAGTCTAACGTTGTTAAGGGATCTTATTATCAGTGCTAACTCTTTCCTTGTTTCCCATGCCAAGGACATTTAAGGTTTCTCCATTGGTGTAGGTTTCTATGACTCTCATCATCATTTAGCACCAGTCAACCTCTAATCAAATCAACTTTCCATTGCATTGGATAATAGATGCATTGTGGAAGTTACATGTGTATTTTTCTTTTAACCTACACACCCTTAGTTTACCCATGTGTCTTAGTTTAAAATGTGGCTTACTTGCGTTATTTGTCAGGAGCTGTGGCGTCACGGTCTCTGGATTCTTATTTGATTTGATTTTCTCTAATGCATATCAAGTATGTCACAATTCAACGTTTTGGATCATTGTGATCTATGTTGATGTCCATAATGACGTTCTATCCTTCAGAAAATCTGTTATTCTGTTTGTGTATTTGATTGCATACTGAAAAAAATGTCTGTATCTTAATAAAACTGTTGTGTGCATAATGCTGTAAATGTCCTTTTTTGAGGAGCTTGCGGCCTTTATATGTATGGGGCCTTCAAGGGGGGGGCTGGACTCGCTGGAGATAGTGTTGGTTTAATTCCAAGTACAGAGTAAAGGGGTAGCCGAAGAGGGGTGGATCCAGGGAGGGGGGGACTCTGTTTTTTATGTTAGATTAATTTAGCCTCCAGGAGACGTCAATACAGCTCCATTGCTCAGAAGCAGAAACCCAGCAGCCAGCTTTAGCATTAGCATAATTAGCATTAGCCTTTAAGAAGACAAAGAGCTATGAGGGGCAAGGGGTAATGGTCAGAGTGGAGCGGAGCTTTTCTTGGTCTTACACAGGGAACGACGGAAGAAGGACCTGACTGTCTTTCTCCTTCTGTCTGTTCCACATGAGGGGGAAAATTTTCAGGACGGTAACTTTTGCAGCATTGCAGCAAAGGAGGGCGGATTGAGAGAAGAAAGAAGGAGGAGAGGAGAGGGGAGGAGAGGAGAGGAGAGAAGACAAAGGTGTGTTTCAAACACAAGTACATTCAGTAATGCACACGTAAAGACACACACGCTTACACACACATATGAAACATGACACATCACAGCACAATGGGTGAAATGGTTTGACATGTAACAAAACCACAACACAAATGAACAGTCAGTTACCAACAAGCACTTTTATTCTCTCTGTTCCCTCTTATCTTCTTTATAAAGGTTTATATAGGAAGAAAAAAAATACGGGCCGCCCTTGCACGACTTTTAGCGCGTGGGTGTCAGCGAGTGAATGCGGTCGCGGCCTCCTTCTCGAGGGTGAGGGGGTCATAGAACTTGTACAGGTCCATGATCTTTTCCTCCAGTTTCTCATTCTGCCTCCTCAGTTCATGCTGTTTGTCTCTGAAAAAGAAAAAAATGCACCCTTACGTGAGACTAAGACATTATTGTCTATAACACCTTTATTGTCCCTCAGCTTTGGATGGGAACAAAACAACTGTCTTAATCAGAAACAAGAGCCTGTTTGTTTGCTAATTACATGCACCTTTGCAAAGCATAAGATCGTCAGCTTGGTGTGTAACCAACCAACAACCAGGTGAAAATGCAGTGTAGTTTAACCACAACTACTATTCTAAGTCTAACATCAGTTTACAAAGAGTGATGAGGGCCATCACTATGGTTGTGTGTGAGTTCTACCTCTGAGACTGAGACTGGCTCTTTGGTGATATGGTTAGAATGGATGGCTATTAGAGGCTGAGGGAGACTGCTGGGGGATTACAGGTTTACACCAATAAGGCCTTTCCTTACATATACTGTCTCTGCTCCACGTGGAACAGGTCCTTGCTCTCCACGGTCTGCTCCAGTAGAGTCCAGTTTTGTAGCATCAGTGTCTGGATCTGGTCCACAAGGTGCCAGTTCTCCTCCTCCAGGTTCTTCTTCAACTGGGTCAGCAGCTGGTTGGGCAGAGTGTCAGATGTTTGAGCCAAAATGGCAGCCAAAGCCACATTGCATACAGCCAAAATGGACATCAGTGCATTGATCAATGCAGATGGAAGAAGTTATGGGCATGACCTTTAGGGAAGACTTGTATGCCTCTACTTCAGTTCAATTCAAAATGAATTAAATTACAACTGTCAGTGTGATAGACCCAATATAAATATGATGACAATTCAATAGATACAGCAAATAATTAATGTTTCCCCTTTGACCTGAAATGGCTGCCTTTAAAGATGTATCTGAATAATCAATTTAAACTGGGGCCATTCACATTAAAAAGTGCCAATCACAGCAGTGAGTCACATCCATCCATCCATCCACAGCATGGTGCTTTGGCTGTCATGAGTCTATTCAAAATCACTTGCATTGACCTATACTCATTTACATCTTAGGATGTCCTATGTAATGTAGAAAGTTTCCACAACAATAGTGCCTGCACAGCACTACATTCCTATAAAAGTTTTCAATAACTCCTAAGCAATACTTAGCTCAATCTTTTGATGTCCTATGCAATGTAGAGAGAGCGCTTTGCACAGCAGTAGTGTCTGCTAAGGGCCTATAGGATTCTAAAACTTCTGCAATTGGCATGGTGCTGTGTGGCGCCCCCTGGTGTCCATGTACCTCACACTGGTTGGTGAGTTTGGTGGAGGTGATGTCCAGTTGCTGGTGCTGCTCCTTGAGCGTGGAGAGGTCGGTCTCCAGGCGCGTGTGCTCCAGCTGGGAGGCGTTCAGCAGGCTCTTCAGGCTCTTGTGCTACGCCTGCAGCTCCTCCCCCTCCCCCAGAAGCTTCTGGTAGGTCTGGTTCAGAAATTATATAATTAAACGTATTACTCAACAGCAGTACAGCTGCAGCAGCATATGTATATGTACGTGTGTGTGTGTGTGTGTTTGTGTGTGTGTGTGTCTCACTCATGTTCCTCTCCTCTTGAAAAATCATAGTTGAATCGAACATTGAAACCAATTTAGAACAATTCTGGCAATTGGTTGAGATAATAACAGTGTACATTGTTGTATCTGTATATGCTATCACACTGTATTATGTAAATCGTACAGATAAAATTGGGGTCAAAAGTTACATGTTTTGACAAGCTGTTTTACAAGGACAGAAAAATAAATCCTCATAAATACAAGTGTTCCTAATGATGAGTGTGCCAATGTGTGTGTGTGTGTGTGTGTGTGTGTGTGTGTGTGTGTTTTACATTTACATTTAGTCATTTAGCAGACGCTTTTATCCAAAGCGACTTACATATGTGCGACTTACAATGTATACAATGTATACACATTTTACATTTACACTGATGGCACACTGCACATCAGAGGTGTGTGTGTGTGTGTGTGTGTGTGTGTGAGTGTGTGTCTGTGTGTGTGTGTGTGTGTGTGTGTGTGTGTGTGTGTGTGTGTGTGTGTGTGTGTGTGTATGTGTGTGCAGGTGTGAGGCTTACTGAGCGGAGATCCTGCTGCAGCTGCTGGTTGAGGCTGGAGGACTTCTGTAGACGGGCCTCCAAAGCAGCCATCTTCTCCTCTCTTCTCGAGACAGAGTATATCAGTATATCAGGTCTGTGTGTTTATTTTGGATCACATGTTCTGCTTTGGCGTGTCCTTATGCTAGTTGATTGCCACTGACACTCAATCAAATGTTAGGCACACATGCTTGTCATTTACTTTTACAATCCCAACACCATCAGAATGCTACATTATTGGAATGCTGTTGTTTCTTAGAGCAATACATTGGTGCTGCCATCTACTGGTGATGGAAGATATGACATTCCACATCCATGTGAAAATGAATCTTCTATGGAGCCTGCATGGGGGAAAAGAGGAAAGCTGGTGGCTAACATTCATTGTGTAGCTAAACAACACACAGACCTATCATTCGATATATTAATATCGGCATAAAGAAGAATGTCTACTGCCACCGCAGCCTAGCATCTTCCTTAGAAATGTGGTTACATGCATAAACATGATTTTATATTTAAAACAGGGCCAAAAGCCAGGGCAGGGGTTCCACATATATATTTACTGTATCATCTGAGAGGTTGTACTTGTCTAATGGTCTGAAGTATGACAGACTAGTTTGAGAGATAAGAAGAAAAAGATAAACACACAAAACACCTCTTGGTTAAATAGAAACAGGAACATCACAGTGTGTTTGAAATCAGACATGTGCAAATATCTGAATATGTGACCAGGACTTAAAAACACACAGTGTGTGAAACACCTGCAATTAAGACATTAGTTAAAAATGATAGTAAATTCATAGAATGTAAAGTAAAAGTGTCTTCAAAAAACATATGCAATCCATTTACCATTTGCAATACAAACCATGCTTTATCAGGTCACTACATTAGTGTGTGTGTCCCCCCCCCCCCCCCCCCCAATGTGCTTGGTTTGATTTTATTTCACTTCAATGTAGCTTTGTGGACACTAGGGCTGGGCACGTTGACGCAATAATAACGCGTTAACGTGCCCAGCCCTAGTGTCCGACAATAATTTTATCGCGCGTTAACGCAGGTTTTATTATTTATTTTATTATTGTAAAAGTCTGTTGCTCACAGGCTTTTATTTTCTCACTCAGGGACATTTGGTACTGAACATAGACTGGTTATGCTGCTCCCTGATGAAAGTAAAATGTTTCTGCTTTTACCTCAGAAATTGCCTGTTCTAATGATATGATTGTGTCACAACCTCTGCTGCACACTCCTCTGTTCCTGTTCCTGCTCTTGCTCCATATGCTACTCCAGTCCGTTCATCCTCTCCTGTGTTTTAGTATTTCCCTCACTTAGTTTTCCCTCCATGTTTGGTTCTCACCTGTAGCCAATGTGTTAATTGAATTTAGTTCTCACCTGTAGCCAATGTGATAATTGAGTTTAGTTCTCACCTGTGGCCTATGTGTTCATTAAGTTTAGTTCTCACCTGTAGCCAATGTATTCACTGAGCTCCTATGTAAGCCTTGGGCTTTTTCCTTTGTCTTTGTGTGTAATTGTTTGTGATCAGCAAGATGTGCTGTTCTCCAGTCCTGTGATCTCTGCCTTGTTTGCCCATCGTGGCACTTTGATTTATATCAGTAAAACACGCCTTGAGCGTTTGCATCCTATTTCTTTGTTTCAAGTGTCCAGTTTGTGACAGATTGTGGCTCAGGATTTTTTTGCCAGTTTTTTTTCCTTTTCATAACGAACAGGATAACATTAATACCCTGGCAGTGGCAATGAGCTTTAATTTTGTATTTGCTTTGATAACATTGTTTAAGTTGAAATTTAAAATGAATATTTTATTTAACTGCTACTGTATTAAAATGCTGATGTTAAAAGTGTTTGCACAACAAATGTTATGGCACTTTCGTTCATATGGCAGAACATTTAAAATAAAAGTGTGCTATACACTAATTTTTAATTAATTATTGGATTTTGCGTAAACAAATGGAATTAATCGTGATTAATCAGGGAAATCATGCGATTAATCGCGATTAATCGCGATTAAAAATTGTAATCATTGCCCAGCCCTAGTGGACACAAATTGCACATGATAAAATCTCAAGTGTGAAGTTGCCTTTACTTGTTACTTATATTAGAGTGAGTGTTTGACATCCACCAATAAAGGGGGAAAGAGGTCAGGTAGGTAAACTGCTCCAGGAGACCAAAGTTCATGTCAGTAGGTTAAGGTCATGGTTATGGGTTAATGTGAATTACTAATCCATTTATGTTGCTGTGGTTGTGTCCCCTGCACCACTTGTCAGTCTCACAACATCTCGCCTCATGTGGGGGAAGAGTTCATCCTCCTTGACGTCAATCACACAAGTCTCTCCCCTGATAGAAATACACTGATGATGAATTGGAGAATGTGACGCAAAGCCCGTCTTCACTTCACAAGAACAGTCACATGTCCTTTTCAGTATTTTCTTCGAAGTTGCCACTCCGTTAGAAGGTAGGTGACTATCCGTTCATGAATAGTCATAACTATGACAGTGATGCCTTTTTTTGAGTGTTCTTTTATTATTCTGATGCTAATTTCACCATGAATCCCTATGTTAGCATGTTTGTTTCTGCACGGATAGAAACCCATGTTATTTTTGCAAAGACCTTTCTACTTTAAACTCTATGCCCTCTCTGCTATTTGGACGGACAAATAATAGCATGTCATGTAGATTGTCAGACTGTTGCAGAGCAGGGTACAGGTGCCATGTTTCATGTCGCTCACATTTTAAAGTAAAATATCAATTCTCTATGTTCACATTCCTCTTAAAGAAAAATATTTTTTTTTCTCTTTCATACATAGCATTTTTTTCTGTTGTCTTCATGTTTGCTCTCAGACCTCTACTGGAGTTGCAGTTCCTACAGAAGGTCAGTATCGTGTAGTTTTATGAGAATACTAAAATGTATCTCTGCCTGTTAAAAGTCTGCTGTTTGCTTACAACATTCTGGTGAACATGTGGTATAATGCTTGTGTTGATTATTAGAAGGAGGAGGTTTGAAACGGCTTTGACTGTTGTCATCATTATGGCATTCAGAATGTAAAGTCAGTGATGCAGTGATATCTGCTTCTTCTGAAATACTTTTGTGCAAAAACAGGCATGTCATGTGTAGCCTACTGCTAACTGCATATTATTTCTATATATGAATATATATAACTTTCTCTGTTTGGCCTACTCTGACAGGGCAATGCAAAACTACTAAACTGTAGTTTAATCATATGAGCACTGACAGCAGATTTTATGAGGCCCCTCCCACCCGCCACACCAGTCTCAGTCAATGTTCACCACCAGCAAAACTCCAGCATTTAGACAAAACAGTTAACTTTCAATTCAAAACCGGACACAATTTAGTCTGCAAAAATTGCTGTAATCGAACATGAATAAGTAGGCTGACATTTAGGTAGCATGTTTTAGGCAACATCATTATTGATTCATGTGAATGCCAAAGCACGGTCAAAACAAACTATTATCAAACAATGTCACGTATACAGATGTAATGGGTAGCCTTTGTAAACTTAAGAGTGTGCAGTAATCACGAGTGTTGTGGATGTAAACAGTTGTAGTGGCATAATATAAGAGTGCTGTGATTGTGTGTACAAATGTAACCAATGAGCTGTAGTGTTACCGTGGTTCACAGGTGTTTGATGTGACGTGTAGTAGGACTGCCCCATTGCCTTGTTTTCTTTCTCTCTAGGTCTACTGTCCACTGATTGCTGTCCTATCCCTCCGTTTTAGCTCCACCAATCCGTGAACCTCGGACGTAATTGAATGCAGTATTTAATGCAGACGGGAACTTATCCATGGAGGGGTTTTGTGAAGGGAGCACCGGAATCCACGAGCGGCTTGGTTGCATTTGAGTGGCTACATCTTTAGATGTTGGTATAAAGGAGTTTTCCTCCGTGGCGATTGCGCCTCCCAAGCCAGCTCTGCTACAGGCTTGTTTTCCGCCTGGAGAGTTTCTCCATCAGGCACGCAAGGTTCCTGTGCTTCCTCGCCTGTTTCAGGCTTCGACCTCCGTAAGTACTTGTATTTGTAACAGGGAATCGGAACCGGCCTAGCTATTGTTATTTGGGCGTCATTGACGCTGCCGGTTGCCGTGAGTAGCTTGTGTGGTTGCCAGATTTGTGACCGATCCTCGTTAGTCACATTGGCAGTTTACCAATGGTTGCCAGACATTGTGTTTTAGCTGCTATTTAGAACACCTGTTATTTGTACTATTTATTGCCTGTACCTATTTATTGGGGATTAGTGGACTGCCCACTGTCCCTTGTTGGTATTTTTGTATCTGTTTTTACTATTGTGACATTAAATTGCAATGCATTGTACTCTTGCCTATTGTGTGTGTTTTAACCAGCCACAAGCTTTAACGAACCTGTGTTAACCTAATTCATTATCATTACTGCCCTTCTGGGCTGGCGTAGTCGGCTAGTTCACTATTCCCTAGTGGTGATCCTTAGTATAGGCCTTTTCGGCCCTTACACAGATTCTTATCGTCGTTGTTAAGGCCTAGGGTTGCCGAAACAATAAGGGAGGCAGAGGCCAGCGGAACAGTCAATCGTGTAATTCAAGAGGCAGACACAGGTCACAGAAGCAGCTCCTATAAAGGCCACGGCTGCACCTGCGCGCTGGTGTAGCCCCTCAGCTGATCTGGGGCGGCCCTGCCCACAAACACACCTGAATCTGAGCGCTGGGGAGCAGACAATCAGAAAGATAACAGAAAAGGCCCAGTGGCCGTCACAGTCGTGATTTTCATTCAGATAGCCTTTATGTCGGCCTAATTATATATAGCCCAGGCCTATATGTTGATAACTATACAAACGTGTTAGGTGATACATGTATGTGAAGTACCCTACAATAGTGTATTGTATAATGGACCTAGCCTAATATGTAATGGTGTTTTGTATAAAAAGATTATAGTCTTTGTAAGGACAGCGAAAATGTTACCAACGATGGAAAACACCAGGCTGGAAGGTGTTTACGTGTCTGAACCTTATGGGACAGTAGAGAGCCTTAGAGTGATAAATATTATGGAAAATACAATTAATCTGACTCCATTAATTATTAAAATACCTACAATATTACCAAACAGTTTATACGCCAATTGTGTGATCTTGATTAATGTAAAGGCATGGCACACGAGGAGTTATATGAATGGTTAATGAATAAACAGTTTATTAATACAATAAATGGTAAGCTTAAATGTTACAAGTGTCAGTCAAACTGAACGTAATAAACAACCAAATGAATAAGTAAAACTGTAAATAATAGCAAATGAATACAAAGGTTGGATGCAGATTAGACCAAATTTACGTAAATGACATTCTCAGAGTGAATTCTGCCTTATAGATTTGACCTTTTGGACAAATGGAGATAAAGAAGTCTATGAGGCTCTGGAAAGGTCTTTTAAAACCCTCTGGTATGACCGAAATGCTCAAACACAGCAATGCATACAATAGTCCCAGCAGAACAATAAGTGCACATGGCATCATATTTGGTGTGGTTTCTAATGGTTTGAGCATTTGCATAAACAAGGATATGTGAAGCAACAGCCTCTATATATTACGGAATAATACGGAAGATAACAAATGAAAGGAATTGAAAGTTGGTGTTTGGTTCCTCCCGATGTGAGTAACAGCTCCTTAGTAACCTAGAGTGGTGTCAAATGGCCCTCTGATAAGTTTAAATGCAGTAAGATGTCAGTCTGATTAACATAATTCTCTCCGTAGTGGTCACAGTCGCCTTGTCAAACTTACATCTATTTTATTTCCTTTCACTCAGGGGCCCTCAAGAAGATCAATCTCAACATGGTCCTCATCATCCCAAAGGCCCCACTTCTATTACACACCTCACTTTTGCCAGGAGCCTGTTCCTGGCCTGCACATTAGTCTAGACAGGCTCTCTATATGGTGTCATTAAACAGGTGGGGGGAGTAAGGCGGGAATAACCTGCATCACCAGTGATGTACCAGCCAGGTAGTCTGCCGTTACTGAACATATTCTGTGCTCAACCTGGGGACCTGAACAGCATTGACAGAGCAAGGCAGATGTTTACGAAGCAGTCTTTGTGGTCACAGATGGCCTGTAACACGATATAAAATCTATTTTCAGACATTTGTTAACATGTTAAATACATTTGAGGGAAATGGTTTAGTTTGGCTAATTACATTTTACACCTGGGTAACTTGGCATATGTTTGGTATTATAATTACACTTGGTTTCCATAGGAGTGTGATACAAGAATAATAAGAAGGCATGAAATAACTCGCCCATCTACTAAATCTATTCAATCTGTCTGATCACATAATCATTGGCAAAGTTGACAATGTTGTCCAGGGCATCCAGGATCACACAGTCTACTTTCTCATCCACGCGGTTCTCTTCATGGTAGTTCTTCACCGGGAAGATTTGGTTCATGGGAACACCAAGCTTGACACTACAGTTCTCCATCTAAAACACACACACACACACACACAGAAAGCGTTCATCACACCTAAAAGTAATTTTACCTCTTCTGTCTTTATTGAACATTGATTGGTACAATTATACACTGACAAAAGACACTGAATTACTGTTCTACATTGTCTGGAAATGGATACCCCGTACATGTTCCTACTTATTTCAAACATATACTTTTCTCCACAGTGAGCCAAAACAATCTCGCCAACCAAGGTTTGCTTTCATTTTCCTCCTGCCATAATTGTACACCACATACTCATTAGGGAAAAGTGTCAGTATTGTGTTCAGAGTTCACAGTACTCTGACAACAGAGATTGTTCAGGCCAGCTAGTCATACTATCATGCGCTGTATGCTACTTAGAGTGCTTGTTTTCAGCATTGACTGTAAAAGGTATGGATGATGAATGACCCCTTACTACGACTACAATTGAATTTGTCTGAGGTCAGATTCAGCACCTCAGGTTAGGTTACAGGGGTAAACATGTACACACACACACAAGCAAACACACACAGAGAGACAGACACACACACGCAAACAAACACACACACACACACACACACACACACACACACAAAAAACTCACTGCTTTCTTAATTTTCTTGCTGAAGTATATTTTGCCCAGATCCTCCTCCACCAAAGGACAACAGCTGTCCACATGGGTCATCAAGACTACATGGGGGATTCCTGTAAAAAAGAGACAGACAGACGCATATATGCATATACAGTATATAAACCCACAAAGTGTGACTGAACATGTACACGCATGTATATACTTCCTGTTATCTGGAGTCTAATTATCTTTGTGTGGTCTGGGTTAGTGGCCGGTCTTGTGAGACTAGAACATTTACTATTCATATACAAGGTTGTGTGGTTCCCTGTACTAATATGCACTGTAAGCCCCAATAAGTTGAGTTTACTTAAAAAAATTGAGGAAAGTGGTTGCCTTAAAAACATCAAGTAATGTGTAATGAAAACTTGAGTACATTTAACTTAAAATCTATTGCAATATCAACTGCTTTTAGTGATTAAACTTAAAGCATTAAGTTCAATGCACTTAATTCCGAAGTTCATTTCACTTAAAATAAAATCGCTAAAAAAATCGCTTTGCATAATTACTACACTTAAGTGTGTAAGTTCAAAGCACTTAATTACAAGTTCAAAATGACAAGTTTTTTATTTCACTTTTATTTCAACACTTTTTAGAAAACCAAAAATACAAAAACGTAAAAAATAAATACAAAAATAAAAGTTTTTTTTTTATTATTGCAACCAGTTAGCACCTACTCGCAAGCTTGCATCTTGTGGCAGCTTGCATTTCCCCAAATTAAGCATAACCTGAACGTACACAGACATTCCTGATATAAACAAGGAAAAGGCTCTGTTCTTGCTTAACTTCCATGTTTTAGTCTATAATGTTTAAATAGCTGTGCTCTCTTTTCACAGCTATGAGGACAGGGGTACGTTCGTCGTAGGATTGAAGCTAAGTTAATCAATTGGCCTTTTAGCCCGTTAAGATTAGCGAGCTGATTGAGAACAGCAAATATCGGTTCGTTAACGGCTGATCCGCATCCAAATCATGTGGTTAATTTCAACCAGGCTAAACTTACCGGGGCATTTGCGCGTGCACGTCCTACTTCAAAAGGCAGGAAAGGTCGATCACCAAAACAATGATTTTCTAGCGGTATAATGGTTCTAAACTCAAAGAAAAGGGCTCTTTTTTTCTCCGCTGGCCAGCAGGAGATGAACATGAACGCTTATGAAGAATACATGACCATAATCATGGCAAAATTCAACACCGCCACCGCTGTGAGAGCAAGGTGTGTTGGGATGTTTATAGGGTGATATCTATGTATGAATAACTGATGGCAAGTGTCAACTAGTACAGAGGTTTTCTCTACCGGTTCGAAACTACAAGGTTGCTAGTTCAAATCCCCTAATCTCCTTCCTCGATATAATTCTACATTTTCTTGTAAGTCGCTTTGAATAAAAGCGTCTGTTAAATGACTAAATGTATTAATAACAAATGCAATAAATTGAAGCAGTGAAAATAAATTGTCTGTATTTCTCTTTATTCTTATCATGAGTCCACCTTAATCATTTTCTACAATAATGATATGCTATGGTGTACTAATAACGCTCATATAATTATGAGTGCTTTGTTCTCTGCATCACCGATACTACAAAAATGTACCACTCGCAAAAAAGCGCAAGACAGTCAATGTTCGACTGTGGTGTTTGCAATAAATGACTCGAGAAGGTCTTGTAAATGAATGATTCCTTGTCGGCTGAATCGGTAGCGCTCATACAAGAATAATTGATCTTGGCGATTGCAAAGAACGCTCTCCCTCCGCTAATCTTATTAACTATCTAATATCAGTCCTTGGTCAATGGGATCCCTCCTTTTTCCGGCGGTGTGGCAAGCTTATCCAGCTACACTTAAGTTAGCCTGCCCTGGAGCAGGTTAGTGCTAATCGATATGTAACTATGGTGATTTATCAAAAGTTGCTTCCACGAACCAAAAAGAGGGGCGTTTTTTATCTTAGCCTGAAAATTAGCTCGCTAAACCGCTTAGCGAGCTACGACGAATACCCCCCAGTACTTGCACTTCCAAAACATTGTAAAAAAACAAGAGGAGCGATTCAATTAAACATGCTCCGCATTCAAGTTGTGACCACGTTAGGTTAACCACGGCAGATTTGTAGTTTGTTTTTTTGCCAAATTAATTACAGACTTAATTTACTTAATGCTTTTCAGCTGTCAAGAGCATTCACATTCCCACAATGCACTCTGGTCATGACTAAAACTCAGTAATTGAAAGCCGCTTAACTTAAGTTAACACTTAGGTTATTCACTCATTCGACTTCATCTACAAAGTAGTAGAATATACTTAGAATTTTTTAATAATCACACTTAGTAGAATATACTTAACATTTGGTAGTAATATCATAAAACTTAAATTCTTTAAGTGAATAAAACTCAGTAATTGAAAGCCACTTAACTTAAGTTAACACTTATGTTTACTCATTCGACTATATCTACAAAGTACTTCGAATTTTGTAGTAATGTCATCACACTTAGTAGAATATACTTAACATTTAGTAGTAATGTCATAAACTTAAATTCTTTAAGTGAAAAAAACTCAGTAATTTAAAGCCATTTCACTTAAAGTTATTCACACATTCGACTATATCTACAAATTGGTAGAATATACTTAGAAACTTGTAGTAATGTCATCACACTTAGTAGAATATACTTAACATTTAGTAGTAATGTCATAAACTTAAATTCTTTAAGTGAAAAAAACTCAGTAATTTAAAGCCATTTCACTTAAAGTTATTCACACATTCGACTATATCTACAAATTGGTAGAATATACTTAGAAACTTGTAGTAATGTCATCACACTTGGTAGAATATACTTAACATTTAGTAGTAATGTCATAAAACTTAAATTTTTTAAGTGCACTGTAATTAAATTGTTTACGCACAGTAGACTTGATAAGAAATTGGGGCTAACAGTGTGGTTGTTTCCAGATTCATGCAGCTATATGTATGTTTCTCTGTCTGATTTACACCTTTGTTGTAGTATATTGTGTGGGCACCCAAGGACACCTGAGGAGAGGGAGAAGGATCTTGGCAGCAGACTGAGCAACACCTCTACTCCTGACTGCCTGGTGCCCAAACAAATTAGAATAATCTCTTATCTTAATCCATGGACTCTACAGTTTACTGTATGTAGTCCTACTTTTAATTGTAATTAATCAAATCTGGAGAGGTCCAACAACATCTTGAAGTCAAGTCTTTTATTCAAAGATATTCTCTTTATTTATTTTCAGTTCAGGTTAGCTGAGGTTAGAAACACAACTAAATAGAAATGAACTGAAGGAAAAAAACATCGAACACACTCATTAACTAGTGGGTGGTGTTTGTGTTGGTGAGGCATGTTTTCCATGTTTACTAAAATGATGAATGGTTTAATTACTTTGTTAAGATGCTTTGACCAAGACTAATTTCTCTGAAATAAATATACATATCATCAAAACAAAACAAATTGTTTTCCATGTTTACTAAAATCATGAATTTGTAAGGGAAGGACAGATAAACATGGTAAAGTAACGGGTATAATGGAAGGTTTTTGAACATTAAATGAAGTCTTCCACTTTTAGTTTTACAGTGTACTGTATATAAATTGTAAACAACATAAATTGAAAAACACAATGTCCTACACTAAAAGTAAGTTATTCATTTCAAAATAAGCATTGGCTAACCATTCGGAATCGGATCACTATCGATCACTATCGAGACAACCTGTGGAAACATCTGTATTCTTTGTAAAGTTATTTTTGGTCTCAGCGTGTGCTCTGTAAAGTTAATTTAGAAGCCAGTAGGTTTTCTTAGCATGTTCATGATTCTCACCCAGGTTCTTGGCAACTTCTCTGACTTCATTCATCTTCTTGATGATGCCACTCGTTACGTCCAGCAGAATGATTTTGTTTGCAGGCATCACACTCACCAGGCAGTGGACTTTCTCATTCAGAGTGGGGTTGCTGTTGTAGTACAACCCCTCAGACAAAGCAGACAATTGGTTGAACTACTCCAGATAAAAAAGCAGAATTTTTTTTTATTCAATTGAATGGGAGATCAGGTACAGTTGTAACACTTTTTTGTGTAAACACAAAACATACCTCGTCTATATTGACTTACTAATGCAAGCACACATGCCATCTTTTTTTCTCTCATTTTCATCTAAATGTCTTGACGGGGACAGATGTTACAGTGGCCATGGACAATTGTAACACACTAGTTTGAAGGGGCAATGTCAAATATTTAGCAACAGCCATGCATTATTCAAATCAAAATAGTTGTGGACAAGGGTTTTTCACGCGATTCACAATTGCATTTCGTGATTCACATACAGTATAAATGTCACGGAATTCACAAATGTAAACACTGTTACTTTTATTAACAAACTAACAAATGTGCATTTACCACTTCCAATTTGGGAACATCCCTGGATTTATTTGTGGATTTTTACTTTCTGATACAGCTTGATTTATAAAATGCTTTTGTTTTTAAAGGACATTCTCTACAACCTATCAGTGTCTCTTACAATTGCAGCCAATCACTTAAACTTAAATTCAAGGGTATGACTGAATGTGACCACGTTGCATGACATCTGGGTTCTGATTACAGTGCATTGTACTGTTCAGTAAAAGGCAGTCATTGTATGTGTTATCATAATAGTCTTATGTATGGTTGTGTGCATGCATGCAAGTATGTAGGTATATATGCATGCCTGCATGTATGTATGTGTATGTTTGTGTTTTACCTTACCTCATAGCCTTCTTTGATATGACCTTTTAAGGCACTGATGATGTCAGCAATCAGCACCCCGCCTGTTTCTGTACTCTCCAGTCCCATGATGTCATTGAAGACAAAAGACAACTTTTTCCCCTGCTGGTCCTTAATCTCGTACGTTTGGTACTGAAAGGTAAAGTGTCGAGAGTCTTTAGGGTAGGCACAAAAAGACAGTAAGGAGACAACAATTCCATGGCTCATAATGTTTCACCCTCCACCAGGTGCAAAAACTAAGGAGAAAAAATAAACAAAACGAAATTGAAAAAAAAAAAGATATTTACAAAACAGTTAAAAGTCTGTTGCATCCGCCATTAGGACGAGGTGACGACCTGCCTATGAAACACGGCATCACAGGTCAGTTAGTAAATCTAAACCTAATTAAAGCTATATACGTGATTATCTACTGACAAATTAATTATATTACCTACAGACAAATTTGCTTTCTAACTTCCTAAATCTCAGTTTGACAAGATGTTTGATTGATCATCATGGCAGATACATTAAAGAGGCAATTCAGTGTAAAAAATGTGGGGTAAAATGATACATTGAAGCATACCAAATAGAAAACGTGTGTACTAAGTTCTCCTTGCAGTGTCCCAATGTCCATTCAGAAATGAGATTACCAATGACTACATGGAGCAAAGATGAAAGAGGAATAAATGAACCTTCAAACAGAGGGCGGAAAAATAGCCTGTCGCCAAAAATCGCCCTTCAGCCTGTTGTGTAGGTTGTGAATGATTTAAACTTAATCGAAAATAGAAATTAAAACAACAATTCCCATGTACTGATGCAAAACAATTCACTGTTATTTTATTGCTAGCTAATCAGTCCTGTGGAGCGGATTTTGTGCCACTTTGAAATGCAAACACCACTGCGATTATGACCTTGCAGCCAAATTCATACAACTCTACTAATATTACTACATGTGAGGATACCAAAGCTACTTCTGAGGGACTCTCACACCTGTAAACACTAAATGGGAGAGGCTGCAGCTGCGTGTAACCAGAAACACACAGAAACAGACCAGACACTATATGCATGTGCAAGTGTTCCTTTAATCCTCGCTGCCTACTGTGTTAACTTACAGTTTTGGTTTGAGTTGTTTCAGTGCCTGGGGCTGCATAAGCGTTCACTTTTATGCGGCCCTGGAAGACAGTTTTGACAGAGTTGATAATGCTGGATTTCCCTGCTCCAATTGGCCCATGTATCAGGACGCGAATGCGTTGTGCCTCTGGGTTGCCGGGTGTAAACTCCCTCAGGGCCGTTTTCACTAAGTCATTTTCTCTGTGAGAATTACACGCACACACACACACACACACACACACACACACACACACACACACACAAACACACACACATGCACGCACAAACGCACACACACATGCACACGCACACACACACACACACACACATACAGACACACACACACGCACACACACAATTCTGCCTTTAAGAACATTATCAAAAACCACATCCTATTTTCCAAATAATTCAGAAAAACTGCTGAGCTTTCAATAGTCCAATGTCCAAGGCTGTGGAATTATACAACACCAAGTTTTAGTTCTCTTATGTTTGCATAATAAATTAGTTGTTTGAAGTCATGTTCAGTACACCATGCGCAATGAGGGGTGCTGAATGTTCACTTACTTATGGTCCATTTTTCTCCAGGCCACAGCGTAATCTGCAATACACACACAAAACATGATCAACAGTTGCACTGTGTGGTCAATGAGGACACTTAAGTATTTGGTAAAGTATTGCAGACAATACTGCTTTGTCAAGATTATACCTTTTCAAATTCCATTTAGTGTTTCATCTGTTGATAATACAGCTAGTTCCAGAATACAATGCCTGCTTACAATGAGTGCAAACATTTAAATTCAAGCAAGGTAGAATTCAAAAACGTACCCAGTACTTTGACCTTTGCAGAACCTGACACCTGACCACGCCAGTTAGACAACTCTAAGGTGTATTCACCCTCATCCTCGTCTGTGGCTTTATGGATCGTCAGGTTGAAGCATAGATACGGTTTTGGTTCTGTGATAATGATCCTGTCATCACTGTGCAACATCAGACCCTCCTTCTTCCATGTGCCGTCTACTTTACAGTTTGCGTCCCACCTGAAAGTTATGGCCTGTCCTCTTTTCACACTGATGTCTGATATAAATAGATTTGAAAACACAAAGATAATATGTAATATAATATCATATAAAATATAAAACATTCATGTGTCATAAGTTCTACTGTGTGGAACAAGTAATGGGCAAGAATGTACAAATACAAACAAGATGATAACAACAACAACATTAATAACAATAATAAAATAACAGCAATAATAATAATAATAATAATAATGAAGAAGAAGAAGTTGTTTGTCAAATCCACTGCATTTAGTGTACCACATATCCCAAATACATAACTCAAATGCTACGACTGAATACCGTCAGATAATATGATCTACTGGTCGAATAAATGGCTTAGGCAAAGAGGATTGTTGCAAACAGGAAAAAAGCACATGGAATCGGATATTTTCAGAACCGTTTCAGGCCTGATTCATATGTGGAAATAAATATTAATCAGATATCTGCCAATTCAACTGTAATCTAAAAAGACATTCCCTGCCATTGCAACTCGCACATCATTGAAAATGTGACAATGTTAGACTTTCCCACATTATAATGGCAGTATAATGTTATTTTCACGTGCACAACTGGCCCAACAGTGAAAATCAAAATGCAGGACGAAGCATGGTGAATGATTGCAATGATGTGGTGGCTTCCTTGTACAGCACATTTTGTGAATGGGGGCATTATAAGTGTACATGAAGAAATAGGCTGACATTTGCATTTGACGTTGAGCGTATTTTATGCAACTTCATTATTTACTCATGTGTCCTTTTTAAACATAGTTATTCAATGTACCGGCTACGTAAGAGCTGATTGTGCAAATGTAATAAATACAAAAAAGACAAAAATGATAATAAAAACACTGATTACAAAAATACAATTTGTGCCATCAGAAGCTATACAAATGGAACACTGTATACATGTGTGTCACCATTCATTGTTCTCTAAATAAAATGTAAACTTTGCTCAGCCGTTACAGGTACAGCAAGCCTTACCTCGTAGTTGTGGTGCTGTAAAATAGAGAAAGATCAGTCAACACATACTTATATATATATATATATATATATATATATATCCAAAGGCTAATAACAAATAAAGCATTTTCGCTTACTTAATCAACTAAGAGAATGTGAAATCCATGGTTTATTAAGTTCTGTTTTGTGGAGTGACTGTGACTGTAACAACTGGACATACCTAATGGTTTCATGATTGAGTCCATGAAAACAGATAACAAGACAAATATATCAGCCAAATAGCCAAGAATAGGCCTGTACAACCTGAAGAGAGAGAGAGAGAGAGAGAGAGAGAGAGAGAGAGAGAGAGAGAGAGAGAGACATTTGTATACAAGCAAGCAAGGTTGTGATGTTTAGCAAAAATGTACATGTGCAAACAAGAGTACAACAACAACAACAACAACATAATAATAATAATAATAATGATAATAATAATAATAATGAGGGGTCCCCCTGCCCTGCAAGTTGAAGCCGGGGCAAAGGGGGAGACGTGACATGACTGGTTTCAGGGCAAGAGTGACACCAGGCCATGGTGAAACAGGAACTGGTCCTCTAGTCTCACTTGATGTGAATGAAAACAAAACCCATGCACTGTGAATACGTCTGCAGTTTAAACATGACCTTCAGTCTAGAGGTTGAATGGCCATAGCGCTTTATGTTGTAAGGAAATATGAAAGTCAGAAATAAGAAGTCTAACCAATTTTAAAGGCAGGGTAGGTGATCTTGGAGAAACCAGCAAGAGTAAGCATGATTCTGAAAGTATAAATAATAAATCCTAGCCACTTCTGACCTCCTTCCAAAGCCACTCCTCCCATGAACGCACACTGCCTGACTACTGAGGACGGGTGCACTCCACCAGTGAGAGCATAAGAAAAGAAAACACCTAACATCATAATAAACGTATACAACGAGCATGGCAATTGAATCACCAGAATCAGGTCTACGAGTGATTTAGCACCAGGTTCTTCACGAACATGCGGTCTAGTGTTAGGAAAGGTGCAGTGCTTTCCAACCGCACCCCGACCCAGTCACGCACAGCTCTGCTCACTGGGACCTGGGGGCCCCGGCTACTCCAGACCAACTGAAGCACTAAGACGAATGGGTATCACTACATCTGAGAGGGATTCTGACTTATGAATTCTGATGTATCACAGTAGTATAAGTTTAGCACTTAATTGCTAAACATTGTGTACTTGAAGAAGAAAATAATATATTGGTCCTCTATTCATTTTAGTTTTTATTTCTATTTTTATTTTTGTTGTTTGTTTGATTCCTATTCCTATTCTTATTGTTGTTGTATATCTGATTCCTATTCACTTCCCTGCACTCAAAGCACATTGTGTCTATGTATACTATATGAAATGTGCTATATAAATAAACTTGACTGACTTAAATGTGTCATGCTTCACTACTGTATTTTGTACATTAGCCTATATCACTGAAAATATATATGCGCAAGGCTTCGAGCCACAGTATTTGGGAAAACTCAAGAAAAAACACTGAAATTTGTTGAAGTACTGTATACTTCTATTTATGGTGGTATAATATGAAAATAACGTTCATGCATTTATAATAATAATAATAATAATAATAATAATAAAATCGCTGAATCCAGGCTAGCAGAAAACAAGGATGAAAAAAGGTTGCGAGCAAACCATTTCAGTCAACCTTACTAAGGCATATGTGCTACAGGTAGTACTCGATATCGAGCGCCGATGGGAAGTGCCAGGTTGAGGTCGGTGTTCAGCACGCCATGGGTATATTCTGATCAAATAAATACAATGCGTCTAGAACAGCTTTTTGGTATACTTCTTTTAAATGATAGGGCTGTATGACAATGCAACGGATGGTGTATACACCATGTTCACCCCGAAAGATGTGAAGCAAAATGTCATCGTCAAAGACGATATAGGTAACCTTGCATATTTTCACGGAGCAGTTATTGCTGCATGAAGCCTGTTTGAAGTGGCTGTTTTGCGCTACGAATTGTACTAAGCACAAGCGACAGAGAGTAGGCTCGCTATAATTTATTTTGCCATTGACATGAAGTGAAAAAAGGGAGAGAAAAATTCTCCTTGCAAAACAACAGAGGCTTTAACTCTAAAGGCCCTAGTTTGGGTCTAGAAGAGCTTTTTGGTATACTTCTTTTAAGTTATAGTGTTGTATGACAATGTAATGATGTATGCACTATGTTCCCGAGGGAAACAACATTCATTTCGTCTACTTTGTTCCTCAGGGACTGGGCGTTCCCCATGATCACTGAGCGCAGAGGAATCTGGGTGAGCTGGTATTTTTCTTAAACGTAGATGGCAATGAGACACAGAGACGGATCTGCCAACCGAACCCGTTCCTTTGTCCAAACGCACATCGCATAACGCATCTGCAGCCGTAGGGCTGAAACACACCAAACGCGTTTCTAAAGACGCAGACGCTTCTAAATCGCCTTGGCAAAGTGCGGCGGGCAAAACAGCCGCAGGGGCACCAGGCTGTTTTGCCCGGGGCCTATGAAGCGGAGCTGCGTGCGCAACCTGCCTGAGCCGAGTGTGACATTGATGAGCGGTGCGCCTCCGCGCCTTGCGCTGAAAAGTTGAGAAAACTTTTAAGCGCACCTAAAAAATGCTAGAAAGACGCAACGCGCGGCGGATAAAAGGCGCACACGAAAGGCGCGCCGTACCATAGCCATACCATACCGTTTTTAAAAACGCGTTTGGTGTGTTTCGGCCCATAGGGCTCAGTCCTCCGTGTTCCAAATGCAGCACGAATCCGCTTACCAGATCTCAGCCAGCTCTGACGGCTTCATCAAAGACATTTTAAATAATTTACTATGCTGGCCAAATATTAACAGTATGTTCCCAATAGCTCAATTTGTAGGACAATGTAGACAGAAATACTTCAGTCTTTATTTTTTTATGTGGTTATCTGATTTGGGCTGAATCTGTAAGCCAACAGAAATGCCGCGCTCTTGGGATGTTTCAGCTGAAACCTCTATCTGGAACGGATCTTGCCCATAGTCAGAAACCGTGTGTGAGCTAAAGACGGATCTAAAAGCTTTCGTGCGGATTCAGCCCAAAGATAATTGCTATCTGTGACGCCTCTTGGCTTACCCCGCAAAATTTTCCCATTTGTCAAATCAGTGTCATGTCAGTTATATACCGCTCAACAATGTAATAATGCAGCAAGAACAACAATTAGGCTACAATACAACAACCACACCAAACAAAAAAAACTATACAACTGCGACTGAGAAATGGAGGTGGTTAGGCTACTAAACACAGATCTCATGATGAAATTAAAATATATCAGCGCAACTCACCACAGATTGTCCAAGACACGTCCAAGAAATCTGTGTGCAGACTGTGCAGTTCCTCTCTGTGTATCCCTCACTCTTATATAGGCACTTGCTTCGATTCAGTTTCACTTTTACATTCGTGTAGAACATGACCTTAAGTCTTTGTAAGATACTCTGTTATCGGGGAACCCCTGAATCTTCGTGGAAATGAACAAGTCAGCACAACACTTTGAAGCTGTGTTTAGGAACACATTATCTGTATTGTTTGCTTTTTGTATGTTACGTTTGTTAATATCAGTCTAAATTAATTCAGTTAATAGTAGTTTATTCGAATCAAGACTCCCTTTGCTTGTCCGGGACGGCAATCAATCAATCAATGAAGCACCATGTATTAGCTACGAGTATCATAGAAGTTTTAGGATGATATTGCAATGTAATTTCGTTTATATTCATCAATGCTATCATATTAGTTATTAAGGACTGTGGTAAAATGGCGAACAGCGTAAACACAAGCTCACAGACGTGATTGTATGATCAGTTTAAAAAAAAAAGGAATGAAAAGACAGGAAAGGTGGAATGTAAAATGATTTAAGAGGTGAAATGTTGAAATGGTAAACTGTTTGTATACGGTAACTAATGAAATCTACTTGAAAAGTGAAATGCTTGAATATCTGAAATGTTCTCTTATGATATTCTTGGCAGAAAGGTTACTTATGATGTTCTTCTTACAGAGAGATCACACAAGATAGAGGTCATTCAGTCAGTTTTGTTGATGTAATCCAATTAGAAGAACAACAAACTTTGTATTGATATGAGTTTATTAGGGTATCAGTTTAGTTTCATTGTAGATTGATAAGCAGTTAAAATGATGAAGTGTAATCTCCATGTTAAGAAAGGGGGATGTAGGATATAGTGCCGCTTACTAATAATGTTTGGGTTAATAACAAGTGCGCAGTGCTACACAGAGTGTTCATTGTGTGAAGCGTCTGGGAATGCACGTTAGGCTGTTTGTAAGTTCAGCTCAAGCATGCAATAAACATGGACTAATAGAAGTCATCTCATAGGGCAACAAGATTAATTTCGTCCACATTGTTCCTCATTGGACTGGGCGTTCCCCCATGATCAACGAGGGCAGAGGAATCCGGGTGAGCCGGTATTTCCATAAACGTAGATAACACACTGGGCGGATCTGCCAAAGATCCAGGATATGATCTGGCCCGGATCTGCCAACCGAACTGGTTCCTTTGTCCAAACGCACATCGCATAACGGATCTGCAGCAGCTACAGTCCAGCGCTGGTCCAACTCTGTTTCCGTCCTCCGCGTTCCAAATACAGCACGAATCCGCTTTACCAGATCCCAGCAGGCTCTAACGGCTTCATCAACGGCATTTAAGATAATTTACTATGCTGGCCAAATAATAACGTTATATGTTCCCAATAGCTCAATTTGTATGGGGCGCAGTTTGTAAAATGTCGTTTTGGTACATTTAGCATTATCATATTGGGAAAAAAGCACAACAATATTCAAATGTCACTTTTTCAAACATTTAGAGAGATATTCATGTAAGGATAATGTTTGGCAGTAACACAAAGTTGTTGAATAATATAAATGTTTCATCTAAATGTAAATGTTAAATATAAATGTAAATGTTAAATGTAAATGTTAAATGTAAACGTAAATGATCAATGTTATATGTAAATGTTAAATGTAAATGTTAAATGTAAATGTTAAATGTTCAGTCTACATGTCAGATTTGAAGAGTGAACCTTTACAATATTTACGGTAATTGGCTTTCATAGTTTTCATGTCACGTCAGAATTACCAGCTTGCGGGCAAGAAATACACTCCACAGCTGTCTACCACTGGAATTTATACAGGAACTGACCATCTTTCATTCAAGATTATTTAATATCTCCGCTTTAAAATTGTCTGACATAGGTAGTAAAATGCCAGACAGTTGTTGTTCGGTTGGCTGTTCAAATCGGCGAGGAGACAAGCCCGGCTGTTTCCAGCTCATTGTAGACGTCTTCTGGGTCAACTTTTCTCAGGCGGGCAGTAAAGTAGCCTTATTTTTGGAGCTTGCAATAAAAGCAGTAACCCTGTTTTGGTCGCCTCATTTATCAGAATAACTACCTAAAACGGCAATAGATCAAGAAATAAAGTCAAGAAACAAAGCATCAACACGATTAAAATTGGATTACCCGGTTTCTGCTCTGAGATTGCGACAAGTACCTAAGCAAGTAGGCTAGGCTACTGTATGTTGTCATCCAACTGGTAATACTACAATGCCAGTAGAAAATACTTGGGAAGATAATTTCAGTTGTCATTCGCCAGACCAGGTGGTTGTAGTTGTGTTAACCAGGAAATTGTGTCAAATGATAAAGAACAGTGTTGGGTAGGCTAAAGGCTGCTAGCTAACAGCATGTAGCTCGCTAGCTGGTAGCTAGCTATTAAATGGCAATCATCTTTGCTCTGATAAGGAAGATGTTTATTAGTTTTCACCTTCCAGACGACATCGTTATGAACCCATCCCCTTCTGAAAATTAAATTACTATCTGTGCTTTTGGTAGGCTTTCAGTTTTTGAGGTGTGTAGGGGGACGGATTTTCTATTAGATAGATGTAAATATCTCCAAACTGGAGCTCAGGCAGGGACTTCTATCAGCGGGGGCAGTAAAGGGATCCCAGGTTCCCAAAATGTAATTTTTTTCTAGATATCTCTGTCTGGCTATTGTGGTATGATCTGTGTTTGATGGCAATCGTAATTGAGTAGGCTGCACTGCTCGACGATGTCCATTGTTGGTCGACATCTTCGCTTTTGCCCGCAAGGTATCCCTTGTAGTGTGACTGAAAGCTATGGATTACCGTAAATATTGTAATGTTCTGTCGTCAAGTCTGACATGTAGACTGAACATTTACATTTAACATTTAACATTTACATTCAGCATTTGATATTTGTATTTACATTTAACATTTACATTTAACACTTATATTTAACATTTATATATAACATCGAACATTTACGTTTATGTTTAACATTTACATTTAACATTTACATTTATATTTAAGTAAATAAAAAGTTATCGCATGCATTTACTCAACACATATCTTAGAAACAAACTTGACTAACCTGTGCTTTTGCACTTTCCTGCTCTCAGGGAAATCGATAATGTATGCTGGACTGCTTTCGTCATAACCAATAAAAACACCCTTTTCACATCTTGGATCCAGCTTTCTTTTATCTTGTTTATAAGCAAAACACTCTGAACCAAACCTTTGCAACCTGGATAGATTGGGCCGTCTCCCTGTTGAACTGGTGTCTGTTTGGTGCGTTTGTTAAAACACCTGTTCCTGGTTATGGCTGCTGTCTGCACTGCGTAAGGCCACAAACCTTTAGGTAACCCACTCTCTATCAGCATGCACCGTGCCATGTCAAAAAGTGTACGCCAATTTCGCTCGGCTGTACCATTTTGATGGGGAGAATATGGTGCAGAAGTCTCGTGCCTAATACCATTTTTAACCAACAGAGTTTTGTAATGCTTTGCTGTAAACTCAGTGCTATTATCAGATCTAAGACGTTGAATTTTACCATATGGGGCCGTATATGCAAGAAACCTCTCTGTTGCTTGCAGTGTGTCACTTTTATTACAAACACTGCACTGGAAAAATCATCAGTAAATGACAGGACATATTTGTACCCCTCTCTGATTCTGGGTGAATTGGACCTGCCAAATCTGTGTGCACTAGCTCTAGAGGTCTTTTAGCCCTTGCATCAGGCTTTCTGTTTCTGGTTTGCGTAAACTTGCCTTGGGTGCACACTTCACAAGATGGAGATTTGTTTCTTGGACCTTCAAGTTTCATTACATCAACAACACCTTCCAACCTCTGCACATCGTCAAAATTACAGTGACCCAGTATCTCATGCCATGTCTTTAAATCATAACATCCCTTAACTCGGTCATCACATCCATCACGTATTGTATGCAAGTAATATAGTCTATCACAGTGGTTCTCAACCGGGGGTACGCGTACCCCTGGGGGTACGTGAAGGCAGTCCAGGGGGTACGTGAGATTTTTTAAAGATATATTTAAAATTAGCATCCATTCAAAAATCCTTTAAAAATAGTTATTATACGGCTCTTCAGAATGTTCCAAAAAGTTCCGTTGATTTGTATGGGCCATATGTGGGTTAAATGTCTGCGTTCGCAGGTCAGTAATTTCTTGATGTTCACCTCTGCGAAAAGTTTATGACCGCTGTCATTGGCAGCGGTTTTTGTGCTTCTAATTCACATCTTTCATATCATTCCGCAAGTAGTCAGGTCATTTAACGTAACGGAAAGTCATTGAAACTACGCATTTGCTACGCACATCACTGAAAAAAGGTTGAGAACCACTGGTCTATCATGTACATGAATGGGAAATTTTGTACCGTCTTTGTGCACCAGAATGTCCTTGCCTTTCTTGAAAGTCACGGTCGCCCCGCTGGCAGCCACGGCTTGCACCGAGAATATGTCCTGTAGGTAAGAGGGAATGTACAGCGCCCATCTCAGCATTGTTTTGAGGTGGTGTCCTTGGCGGCCCTCCATGTTGCGTCCTGGCGCCGTCTCCTTTTGCAGGTCGGTGTGTGTTGCTTTTGCAGTGGCTGCACCACAGTTTGTGCTGGCAAGCGTGGGCAATGTGACCTTTCAGGCCGCATCTATAGCACACCACGTCCGCTGCAGCCCGTTCAGCTCCACGTTCAGTTGGGCCTGCACTGTGGGTCTTGCAGCTCTTTGTCGCGCCCACACCAGGGGCGTAACTATAGGGGGTGCAGCAGGTGCGGCTGCACCTGGGCCCGTGGGGTGTCGGGCCTGTAGCCGGGCCCAAAGAAATACATTTGTCGCTCGACGGGCCCGCCCTCCAAGTACGTCGATCGACTGTTTTTATTTTGATTGCAGTGTCAAATGTTATATATACGCTTGAAAAGGCAAACTTATCTCAGTCATGGTTGTTATAATTTTTTGGGGAAAAGTAGCAATTTATAACAAAAGCATATGCCTATCCTACATACACTATAGAAACTATCAAAAAACTATTCAATGAAATGAATAAGTTCTTATTTTCTTTGGTATTTTTGTGATTAGCAATGATGATTGCTGGGTAATGTATGTTGTTGTCCAATGTCAAGTCTCTATTTGATCATGTGACAATACAATACGCTATACAGTAGTTAAACCAATTCGAAGATCTGATAACCTAGTAATTAGGTCCTAGTTCATTGAGCACAGCACAACTTTACTCGTAACAATGCCTTTTAGAGTGGAAGTAGAAAAGGGCAAGAGAAAAAAGAACAGGAGGAGAAGGCGGCAAAGCTGCCTAAATTAGATTATTTTGGCTTTTTAACTAGCCCGTCAACGAGTCGCCAGCCCACAGAGTCAGCAGTGCAGCAGTTCAGCTGGGATTAGCATCGCTGCTTCTGCCCTCAGTGGTGTGTCACCAACCATGCAACAGGTAACCTAAGGCTATTGTGGTAGATATACATTTCAAGACAAGCCTATATACATTATGGTAGGGCAGGATTACTAGGCTACAAGTTGGGTAAATAGTGGTCGCTATTATTATTGCTTTCTAACATTTTTTACGGTATACAAACACCTTTGATTAGCGTTTTTTAGACGCGGTTGCGGAAGTAGGGAAGGCTACGATTTCTTTTTTTTTTGCGTTCACTAGGAGGGCCCGTAATAATATCTTGCACCTGGGCCCGTCGTTATTACGTTACGCCACTGGCCCACACCGTCATTACATTGTCCTCAGCGGCTGGGACACGCATCTTTTTGATGTCATCGTAGCTTCGAAGCTTCGTTATGAATTCGGCAAACCTCATTGTCTCATCTGATTGCGTTACATGGATGGAAAAAGGTTTAAAAGTCTCAGGAAGCCCCTTCAGAACCATAGCTACCAGCAGCCCGTCACTCAAAGTCTCTCCAGCATTTCGTAATGCCGTTATAGCGGTTTCCGCACGAATAACATATTCAGTCACACTCTCGCTGCTTGATTTGTGAAGCGAGGTCAGCTCAGTATACAGGCTTATTACTCGTGGCGTTCCTTTACCTGCATAATAGTCTCTCAAAATCTTTAGCTCTGCGCGCCCATCATCGGCTGCCTCTCGCATCACTAGCGATAAAATCATCCAAGAATTGAATCAATTCAGCATATGCCTCAGCATTTGAGGCCGCTTCCTCCTCTGTCTCCACACCCTCGGGCTCTGTAGTAATAATCCCTTTCAGCCCTTGCAGCCGGAGGTGGCCCAAAAACGTAGTCTCCCAGAGTTCTTAATTCTTTTCATCCCCGTCAAACACAAGCCGCGACCAGCGACCGCTATGTTCTGCTGATCTTCTAGCGTTACTCATGGTGCTATACTTCAGCACGCCATGAAACAAAAAACGCTGTGTATCTTGACTCCGGGCCCATAACCTGTTAACAGAGTAGACGCAACGACGTGACTGACTTCTAACACACAGCAACAGCTGCGCTCACTCAATGAGATTTATTCATTAACACTTCAATCACGTTACAGGTACACACCCACATTAACAATCACAGGTGCCAGTATTCAATCAATAAACAAAACAAGACAGAAACATAATACAAGTTGAGAGTACACTGTTAACACAGTTAATAGTACCTTATTCGAGTCTAGACTCCCTTTGCTCCGGGATGACAAGAGTAACATGAAATAATCAATCAATCAATGAAACACCATGTATTAGCTATGAGTATCATAAAAGTTTTAGGATAATATTGCAATGTCATTTAGTTTCTATTCACCAATGCTAGCATAATAGTTCACAGAAGACAGTTAAGTTAAAGAAGACCTAGGTTGCCCGCACCAGAATAAGGTTGGCGTTCAGCATGCCATGGGTGGATTTTGATGAACTAAATAATAATTTTAAAAAAATCCATCTAGAGCAGCTTTTTGGTATATTTATTTTAATTTGTAGTGTTGTATGACAAAAAGGAGCTATAACTCTAAGATCCATAAGGCAAATCCTAGTTTGCGTCTAGAAGAGCTTTTTGGTATACTTCTTTTAAATAGTATAGTCGTGTCAATGACAATTTCGTCCACCTTGTTTCTCACTGGACTGGGCGTTCCCCCATGATCACCGAGGGCAGAGAAATCCGGGTGAGCCAGTATTTCCTTAAACGTAGATAGTAAAAAGACACGGGGAGTGATCTGCCAAAGATCCATGACTGCATGAAAAATTCCATGCTAAAAAAAAAAATTCTATAACTCCATAAGTACCATTACTGAACATATTCTGTGCTCAACCTGGGGACCTGAACAGCATTGACAGACCAAGGCAGACGGTTAAGAAGCAGTCTTTGTGGTCACAGATGACCTGTAACACAATATAAAATCTATTTTCATGTGTTAAATAAGTTTGGGGGAAGTTTTTTAGTTTGGCTTATTTCATTTTTCATCTGGGTAACTTGGCACATGTTTGGTATGATAAAGTGATAAAGAAATGCAGGGCTCTCAAGTTTTGAAGACAGGCAAGAGTGACACATCCCCCCCCCGGCCACGCCCCCGGCCCACCCCCATTCCGCCCGTATATTATTTTTAGTGTTTTGTTGTTAATAATTGCTCAGACTTGCAGAAAAGATTTGACACATGGCACTGACAATTCAACCTATTACAAAGTATGTATTCAATTTGGGAGAGACAGAGAGAGAGAGAGAGAGAGAGAGAGAGAGAGAAAGAGAATTATGTTTATTGTAGGTGTTTGTTGCCTTTTTGGACTCTTTTATCATTTTTGGTGTTGGTTCCCATTATATATGCCATAGTCATAGAATTGGATGTATTAATTGTGCTGGTTGACTACAGTGCCTGCTGTGTGGGCTGATGCCCCTTACTGCCTATGTGCCTTGTCACATCCCGCACACCTGGATGGGCTCTTGGCGGCAGATAGAGCACCAGTAATATGAGCTGGTGCTTCCTACAGTAATAAATGGCCTTTTAGAGGTCCATTCACTATTAAAAGAGGTCTTGTAGGTGGCTGCTCCTGGGACTTTTCTCTCTTTTGTTCTAGCCATCTCCTCCACTGTTTCTTCCACCATCTCTTCCACCATCTCCTCCTCCTCCACCTGCACCGTCTCCTCCTCCTCCACCTGCACTGTCTCTTCCTCTTCCACCATCTCCTCCTCTAATGTGTTTACAACCTTCTCTGGGCCTAATCTGGCCTTTTTAGTGGGCTTTCCTCTTTGGGCGAAGGACATGATGCTTATTTGTTTTTTACCTGACATCTTTGAAAGACAGATGCAATGATTAATGCATCCATGGCCAGGATATTTATAACATGCTAGTATGCCTAATGAGCTCGCGATTCACAACTTCCTCAGGCGTGAAGAAACCTCGGAATCTGAATAGAATGTTCAAGCAAACACATTTACCAAAAATAATGCCCATAACATCATTGAATATTAAGGGCTGCCTAATATTCGTTTGAATTATAGGCTATATATATTTTTAATAGGCCTACTCGAATTTATTATAGCCTATTAACGAAGTTCGGAGTCAAAGCTATAGTGTAAAGGCAGGCTGTGTTGGCTACAAACACTCATTAAAAACTGATGCTAATCATCTGGGAAATATTCTCTAACCGCAGTCAAGTTGTCATTGCTTGTGTCAAACCATTGTGAATGTGTTGTAACATTAAAACAGGAGATGACTTACTCTTTGTAGAAGACTGATGCTCGGAGCTCCAGTGGTTTCCTCAGGTGAACGAAACTTTCGGAAGATCAATCGCGCGCAATTCTAGGATGCTTTATTTTAATTGGTTGCTGGATTAAATCTTACCCAGATACAAAAGATGTATTTTTCGGATTGGCTATTGTGTAGCCCATTTTTTCTTTTGATTGGCTGATAAGTGGCACCTCACGGCAGAACCCCAGAGGATTCGGGGAGACGTGCTTGATTCCTCCATGGTGAGGGCAGCGCGGCCAGGTCATGTTTGCGCGCTGCGGCACATTAAATAGCCTAGAGTTTTTTTTCAGCGTGAGAAATACGATGTGTGGCGGGGGTGCGTGACTAAAGACCCAAATGAGTGACTGTCACGCTCAATGCGTGACACTTGAGAGCCCTGGAAATGATAATAATATGATAGTAATATTATGTTAAATCTTTGGCCTACTAATTCAGGTGGTCTTGAACCTTAGCATGCATGTTGTTCTTGTCTCCTGTTGTTGGCTCACTGTTCAGTTTTGTCCTGAAGAGTTTTCCTTACCTTCATAGAGTTCCTTCAAAGAGTTATGAAAAATAATATTCTTTGCAATAAATATTAAGTTATAGTTGTATATATTGTTTGTAATAATATTCTCCGGTTAAAACTCTTTGTTCTTGGTGTTAAAAACTTCAGAAGTCAGGCAGATTGTGGAGCAAATTTTATTTATTTTGCCAGTACCACCAGCATAAACCTTAGCAGGTCTCGAGACTATACTGATTTTACATAGTTTTGCATTCCCTTCTTATACACCAAAACAAGATTACAGCACTATCCAAGGCTGAGTGATAAGAAAGGTTGTGTGCAGTTCTGCTTATCTAGAAGAAAGCATGAAATAACTCCCCTATCCTCTATCTCTATTCAATCGGTTTAATCCCATACTCATTGGCAAAGTCGACAATATTTTGTAGGGCATTCAGGATCAAACAGTCAATTTTCTTATCCAAGCTTGATACAGTCCTGCAATCTAAAACACACACACATGCACACACACAAGCAGAGCAGTGCAAAGCACAGTTTATTGGTTATCACACCTTAAGGTCATTCTACCTCTTCTGTCTATATTGACAACTGATTGGACAGTGGATGGATGAATGTGGGTGTGATGTCGGGACCAATGCAGCGGGGGACCCAACGCGCTTAAGCAGGAAGTGCAGGAAGTAATGAGGAGAGTGGAAGAAGACTGCCATATAAAAACTGTCTGCAAACAAACCACCTGCTCTTGGTCTCCTTTGTGCACAGGGGGTAAGGTAGATGGCGTGCAGTTTATTTAGTTGGACTTGTTTGTTATGTGATTGTTGTTTGCATGTGGTAGTGTAATTGTTTGGCTCAGCCAGCGGTCAGTTTTGTAATTAAGATCAGTAGTGATCGCCCTATTTTTATCCAAATCTTTGGAATTAACTTAATAAAGAACAAAGCTTTTAAACAATTTATTGCCATAACCATTTACGGCCTCTTGGCTGTAGCTAGGGGGTTAGCTGCTGACTTTATGCTAAATGACTAAATGTAAATGTTTTAGGCTTTATCGGGTTGCTGTGTGTGATTTGTGTCATGGTTGAGATTTGAACTCACTTTAAACTTTGCAACTGTTGATTTGTAGTGTATCCACTTTGCTGTGAGCTCCTAGTGTGTCTTAGCCTCTGAAAGTAGAGCAGTCAGTGCCGCCGCTCCCATAACGCACACTACGCGCTGTGCGTAGGGCACCAACTCCTGTGGGGGCACCAGAAAATAGGCAACTGAAAAATCATCATAGTTATAATAATTATAATGCCGATATGCTTTCAGTATAGAAATATTAGGGACCTTTTAGGCACGTATATCACAAAACAGGCAGAACAAGAGATATATTTAATTGCTTAAAAAAAGGGACAGGAGTCAACAGGAGTCAGGGGCAGACAAAAGAAAGAGAAAGAAACTGCGAGAAGATTCCCGTGCATCACTTTCAGGTGAGTCCATGTGTAATCATTGTTAAATACGGGAAATGTGCTGCTAATTGAATGGTTAGCCTATGCATACACCTCGAACTAGCTGACGTTATTGCTAATGTTAGCACACTCAAATATGTTATAACTTAGGTGCAAGTAGGGTTGCCAACCGTCCCAAATTGTCCGGGACATCCCGAAATATTATGGGTGATTTTGATTTGTCCCGTCAGGGACAGCTCCAGTCCCGTATTCCAATCACAGCCTTTTTTATTTGTATCCGTGAAAAGAGAAAAATATAACAGTTAAGTGTAATCTGTGCCCTGGAGACAAGCGCCTCTCAACTGCACTTGACTCCACAAGCATTTGTTACGCCAACACGAACAGGTGAAACTCACCAAGAACAAGAAAAACTGGCAAAAAAATCCTGAGCCACAATCATATCATTAAAACAGGCAATTTCTGAGGTAACAGCAGAAACATTTTACTTTCATCAGGGAGCAGCATAACCAGTCTATGTTCAGTACCAAATGTCCCTGAGTGAGAAACCAGAAAACACTTTTGGTGCAGTTTGTCAATTCCTAGAACTTGACATTGTTATTTTAAATGTATTGCCATATGAACTAAAGTGCCATAACATTTGTTGTGCAAACACTTAACGTCAGCATTTTTATATAGTAGCAGTTAAATAAAATAAATACTTTGTGTAATTCTCAACTTAAACAATGTTATCAAAACAAACACAAAACTAAAGCTTATTGACACTGCCAAGGCATTAATGTTAGAGTGTGATCAGGGGCGGCCCTAGCACATTTGGCGCTCTAGGCGAGCTTCACTCCTGGCGCCCCCCCCCCCCCCCCCCCCAAATAAAAAATATGTTTTGCCCCCACGAAAACGGAATTGCAACTTTCAAACGCTATTTTGCCCTGTAAGACTGCATTTCTTTCACATAAACACAACAACGATCGCGACGATGAACAAACATTAATTCAAGAACAAATCACTGAGAAAATGTCACGCCTGTGCTGGACTACGCTCCGGCCACGCCCCCTGTTGAACTGTTTATGGACACACACACACCTCCACGTCATCTTCCCAATCGCCTGCAAATAATGTTTTCTTATTCTTCTAAAAGTAAATCTAAAATGATCTAAAATGAACAAAAGTATGTATTATCATCATTTGTTAAATATAGCTATTATGTAGTTATTAAGCATTTTGGTGTATTTGGACAGCCTGACATTTTTTTATTCCAAGATGCATAGCTCTTGATTAGTTGAATCATGTCTAATTAAACTGGCTAGCTCGCTCCACCAAAACTAAAGCTGTCCAAATTTGATTACTCAATTTTTTATGACGCAAAATGACGCACATTGCGGTACAGCTGAACTTGAACTGATGTTTCGACTGAATAGCAATAACAAGGAACGTCACAAGTCACTGGCTAGCTAGCGTTAGCTAACTAGCAAGATTAGATACAAACCATTCGCTAAAGTTGACAATACACTTGGATTTTTACCAGTATTCCTCACTTATTGACAAGTTGCCGTGTTTGGCTTCCTTAATGGGTGTGCTATGCAACGAGTAAGATATGTGTAGTGTTGTTGCACTGGCTATTGGCTTTATATGTGCGCCCCTATTTTAATCATGTCTTTTTTTGTATAATGTAGAATAAATGGACATATCATTTTTGATATACCCGCCTCTGTAAAATCCTTAAAGATCTATGTGACAGGGAGTAGGAAAACTTTCAATGATAAGGTACATCTTTTCTTCTTAACTCTACTAAAGTGTCGCGGGCAATTCACGCATTTGTGAACGTTTTCTTATCTGGAATTCAGTCTAGGCTAGAACAGGATTTAAGGATTTACCTTTCTCCTTGGCACGTTTCTCTTCTTCTTCCTTTCTTTTCTTCCTAATTTGCGCCCCAGATGGCTTTTGCCTCTTCATTATTTTGTTCTTCAAAGTTTCTTGAACGCACACACACTCTAACCAAACGCCTCATTGTGCTAGCATGTTCTGACAACACCAAGGACGTACGTACCCCTTCCCCTTTCCGTTTTTTTATGTCAAAATATTGCTTGGATATATAGAAGGGGGCGCAAAAAAAACTCTGTCCAGCAAAAAAAAAACACAATTCTTGGGTTTTTTTTTTTTTTTGCTGGGCGCAGTTTTTTTGCGCCCCCCTCTGAGTGGCGCCCTAGGCGACCGCCTATACCGCCTGTAGGAAAAACCGCCCCTGAGTGTGATGAAGCACCAAAAAGTTCACTGCTGGCAGTTACTCTGCTGTACGTAGTCTGCCGAAGCCTCCCTCCACTGTCTGTTTCGTTGAATGATTTGCAATTATCACATGTATGTATATACGTCTTTGGCGATTTTAGCCTAACTATCGAGATTCTAAGTAAAATGGAGACCAAACTTTGTTTGGTACTCCACGTAGATCATAAACCCTTGAATATACAAACGACTCAATTAAATCGGTTGAGAAATGTAAACGCTATAGAGCTTTTTATCCAGCTCCACCGCAGCTCCACCGTTCACTTGCGTTTGTTTACAGTCCATTCTTTACCTTCCCATGATGGCGGCGAGTTGGCACGTCGCAGCAATCATAATCATATATATATATGTCTATGGCAGCAATGCCCTTCTCCATGTTTGTTTATCCACCCATTCTTTTCTTTTCCGGTTCCGCAGCAGTCAGCAGCAGACTTTTACAAAATAAAAGCCTGTGAGCAACAGACTTTTACAATAATAAAATAAATAATAAAACCTGCGTACGCAATAATAACGCGTTAACGTGCCCAGCCCTAAATTGTATACAAACACTGGACTTTTTTAAAAGAAAGAAAACAAGCATTTAATTGATATACAGACATTTTATATCCAACCTTGCTTTTATCATTGGAACGTTAACTTAAAGTGAAAAATACAAAACAGCAGGTGTATTCCCTGTGTTGCAAGGTAACACTTCAGGTCCAGGAACTGGTAGGAGTCCAGGTATGGGGATGATGATGAGAGCTCATTCAGTGATAGGATTTTTACAACTATTGCCTCCCTTGCATTTGCAGTACTTGCAACAACGGATACCAGCTACCCGACAGGGACATCCATTCTTGTGTGCACACTTGCCACATGAGCAGGGATCTGGCAAACCTTCAGGTTTTGAGATTACAATCTCAGGGACTAATAAACTGCCCTTTCTTACAAAACCATAAGCACTAAAGATTGAGGTGGCATCTGTAAATGGTGCTTGGACCTAGCCTGACATTGTCATACTCATAATTCTAGTCAGAATATGAGTCCGATACTGCTCAATTGGGCTGTGATTATGGGGCGTGTTTTAACCGAACCAGGAAAAAAATTGCCTCTTCGCTCAATTGGATAGACCTACAACCAATCAGAGCAACGTCCCATCTTCTTCGCGACCATCGGGGCCAGCTGAATCCCGTAGGAAGGATGGCAAAAACATCTTTTCGATCGACAAATGCCTTGATCGCGTTTCTCTGTTCCTCTTTCAAAATGAATACGCTGTCGATGTCTTCTAAAACAGACTCGATGGCAGAATCTACACATCTCAGCTCTCCAGCGGCAGCCATGTTTGTTGAAAACGAATTCAACCCAAGCGCTCTTTGGTGATCGTATAAAGCCCGCACTGTTTTTGATTGGTCCGCACAGCTTCTGTTCGGGCATAGTTTCCCCAACGGAGCAATGCCGGACCGAACTTTCCGACCTCAAATGTTGTGGGTGGGGCTAAGTTCGGCTGGCACCCAGGCTAACTTGGACTCAAAGCTGCTGTTGATAATAGGCTCTTTGTATATGTTTTCTTGCATTAGTTGAGGTGCAAGCGGTCCTCTCAAAGTCCATCTTGAGGACATTACTATCGAACGCAGCAATGCGCAGGTCGTCAAATGTCTCCATGTCTGTTGATGGTTTGAGGCATTTGACCAAGAATGTTTCCGCCATTTGTATTGCACTCTCTGTTAGCTGTGGACAGTTGCAATTGAGAATCAGAGAAGAGTTGTCTGGTTTGCGGACAGTGTTCAGAGCTGCAAGTTCTTTGTGGTCGGTTCTTAATGAATATGTCATTGGACAGTTGGAGGTCTTGCGGTTCACAGAAGCTCTTCTGTAGTCCAAAGCTGCATTCCTTCAACTCCTGCACCAGCTCAGTTGACAGGTGAAACTCTCAGGGACTCTACCAAGACCTCTGGAGAACTGTTGGTGGAAAGTACCATCTGAGATGCTCGTTTGTTACCTGGGTATGTAAAGCAGACATTGTCTCCATACAGCTTGATGATTAGCTGCTTTGCAGCTCGGTTTGACACTACTTGAGTTGAACCTTCATTGAGTCTGTCTCTGATGGAAGTCAGACTGTATGCTGTTTTGCTCAAATCAAGCCCAAGAGCTAAAAATCTAGCCTTCAAGGAGTTGTCCTCAGCTGTTATTGAATCCTCCTTCTCAAGATTTTTCAGGATGTCCTCAATTTTGGCATTATACTTATTAAAATAGTCTTTACGGCAAGGGTCATGATATTGGACATCAGCCGCAAAAACATCATCTACCTCGCACATTATCACTGTTTGGGTGTACACATGGTCAACATGGCCGCATTTAGTAATTTCTGGGTCATCGGTTTTTCACAGATTCTGAACAATTTGTGTATTTTCTTCTTTTTAACTGTTTTGCAATCTGAACCACAAAAGATACATACATTTGTTGTTGCACTGGTCTTAAATCTTCCGCTTCGTCGCTCAGTTGGATCATTAATACGTCTCTGCTGAGATGGCTCAGATTGTTCTAATGGTTGGGTTGTGTGATCAGCCTAAGCCATATCCCTTTGAAATGTTCTGTAGCAGAATTTGGTGTGGTATTTTATGATATCTTGCTTTTGCACTGTCAGTTGAAGAACCCTAGCAGTTCGAGTATCATAGATCTTTGTTTGTTTGCCAAGCGAAACAATAACACCCCTGTCAATTTCACCACTAGAGAGGTACTCAGATTGCTTCTTCTTCTGGCATAGGATGCACTCGTCGGGATTGATCGGTTTAGGTGAAGCACAAGGAGCTGTGAGAGGTACTTCATCCTGAAAATAAACAATTATATACTGTTAGGTTGCTCAAAAAAGCTAGATACATTTTTTTCTACCATCAAATATTTCCCACTTCAATCCAAAGTTGTCGTACGCATGGCATGTCACTTTTCTATTTTTTAACCCCCAAAATCCACAGATAAATTTAAATGAATGAATGAAAGCTTATCTTACCATGTTTCCCGCTGTAGCCCAGTCCAATGAAGTATTATCTATGTGACAGGATAGTTAAGTTGTTCTCTCAATCTCTCCAGATCTTTTGGAATTTAATACAGTAAAATAAGGTTTCAAATATGAGTAATTGGTATGTACCAACATATCTGCTCTTTGTTAGGAATAACTTCATGATATGAAGACACTGTAACTTCATCAACTTGTCTGAGACTATGTGATCACAAGTTCTGATGGACTGGTTATGACATTTTCCCCATTTTGCAAAAAAACAAAAACAAAAACACTAGCAGCTAGCTAGGTAACAAACTGTAGTTAACTAGCTACAATACACACCACATTAAATATACAACTGATACAAATTCATTATAATTATTTAAATACACAATATTACCACTCATATGATAATGACACATTATAAGTGTACATGCCAACACAGAGAATAAAGAGTAAATTTCCTTACTTTTCTTGATCTCACAAGTCATCTTGCTTGACAGCCATGTGCTCTGCTATGACCTCAGGTCACTATGGCTGCCAAGTAAACTTTTGTTAAAAAAAAAGTTGGAGGTAAAGACGTGATGACAGCAATATTTAGAACAGCTAGGAAATGTAAGCTTTTAAAGTTTAGGTTAATAGATAACTGGCAATTCCTGTATGTTGCTAGTTGTATGTAATAGGTAAGAGTTGTAACTTTTTTTAGCCATTTTATTTATATCAAATCAGAATGCATACACTCTTCTATGACCTTATAATCATGGTCATTGTGAACATTGTGATCACCTCAGAAAATCTGTAGCTTCAAGGGTTTATGTATGCATATATAATGAGATATCGCCTCATTCGCATATTTCTATATTATTTTTTAGACAAAGTGTAATACAAAAAGTATTTATCTTAATATGAACATTAATCTGGTAGAAATTGATGAGGGTGTATATAAAGGAAAAACAAAGTCCCATTCACCGGTAGTATGATAATAGTGTCACCTATAGTGGTCATTTTCAGGTCTTTCGTCCCGGATCGAGATTTTGGCACACATCCCACGTTGTTCAGTGGGGTAATATTAGTCTATAACAGTTGAGATATTCTCCGCTAAATGAAGCGCATACAAATTTTCCCCAGGACCTGTACTATTACTACAATCTCATTTGTCTGTGTTAGGGTTAGGATAAATTCAGCACCTCAGGTTACGTTATAAGGGTAAACATACACACACAAAACTACCCCCCCTCTGGTTTTTACATCCCTACCTCAGCTAGATGAATCTCATCCACGGGGGTGACAACCCTCAATTATTAAAAAAACAGGAAGGTTGTGACACTTATAGCCTACATCGCTTGCACTAACGTTCACCTGACCCGAACTGTCGGCAGTCTCGGAATTCGCGAACGTCCCCATGCACATAAATACATTGTATACATAACAATATTAAATACACGGAAATTAGCATAGCCAGCTAAATACTGTAAAACGAGGGCAAAATGAAACTAGTCCAGAGCAGCATAGCTTCCTTCTTAACAGAACCTGCACAAAAAAAATCTAAGGAGACAATCTCCGCCAAGTGTTTTCTGCCATCTCCACGCCCCCCTTGTCAACAGCTGAGTGCTAACGTGGATTTAGTGCCATGAATCACATCCTCACAGCGCAACAGAATGAACGTGTCCACACTCAATGGTCTTCTTTTCATCGCTGTTAATGGGCAAAATGTAACCTAATAAGGCCTACCGTTAACTTGAAAAGAATTAGGCCTATTTATTGCTTGTTTTTTCATGATTTAAGGGTGTTTTTTTTTTTTGACAAATCGCACCCTGGTTATAAGGGTAAACACACACACAAAACTCACTGCTATCTTAATTTTCTTGCCGAAGTAGATTTTGTCCTGATCCTCCTTCACCGAAGGACATCAGCTGTCCACAGGGGTGAATCTAGGTTCACACTTTTGTGGGGGCTAAGCCCCTAGATAAAACCTATTCTTTTTCCTGTGTCCCCGCAAAACTAGGGGGGTCTGGGGGCATGCTCCCCCATGAGAATTTTTAGAAAATATCCTTTTGAAATAGTGTCCTCTAGTGGGTTTTAGGAAGATAAATTAACAAATTTAGATTTAAAATATGGAACAACAATAAACATATTGAAGACATCTGCTGAGATAGGTGCTAATTATACTGTAGCATGGTAGGGATTTGCAGCTCAAGTGAGTAGGTTAACATTGTAGGCTAGAGTTCACTAGCTAGTTATAGCTGGCGGAGCTACTGATTAGGGTAGCATACGCACAGGATCAATGAACTGGCATGATAAAAGAGAGCCACGACATGTGCTATACCTTTATATCCAGCAGCTGATTATGGCAGCTTTCACCAGCTTTGGTCGGACAGTCGCTGCAAGTCTGTTTACTAGACGTTATCACCGTCTGTCTGCACGCTCGCAAGGCTCACTCACTCACGACCAAACAGAGCCACGCGCTTTCCACCACAGTCTCAAACAGGCCGGATTCCTGTGCTACTCGAGACTTTTTTTATTTCTAACTCTAAAAATTCAACAAATAACTTCACGAAATCGGTGGTTTAGTGTGAATTTGACGATCTCAAAATAAAAAAATAAAATATATTTTTGGGGGGGCTAAGGAAACTCCAGAAAGCTCCAGCCCCCCCAAAATAGGGCTAGATACGCCCCTGGCTGTCCACATGGGTCCTCAAGACTACACGTGGGATTTCTGTAAAAAAAAAAGACAGACAGACAGACACATATATACCCACAAAGTATGACTAAACACGTGCATACACCAGTATATGCATGTATATACAGTGCCCTCCACAATTATTGGCACCCCTAGTGAATATGAGCAAAACAGGCTATAAAAAAATATGTCTTTGCTGTTTATCCTCTTGGTCTTTCACTCAAAATATTCACAAAAATCTTATCCTGTGTCACATCATATTTGTACGTCAGTGGAACAGGAAGTGGAACAGGAAGTCATGGTTGACCTCTTAAGAGTTCCTTATCAAACAGGTGAACTTAAAAATGTAAAACATGACTGGAAATATACTTCAGTTAGATTTGAATTATAAGATTTTTCTAGGGGTGCCAATAATTGTGGCACACATGTTTTGGGGAAAAATATTTATTTAATGTCAACAGTTTTTTTTTTCTTTCAATAGTTTTACTTCAATGAAAAGGTAAGATTTTTGTGAATATTTTGAGTGAAAGACCAAGAGGATAAACAGCAAAGACATATTTTTTTATAGCCTGTTTTGCTCATATTCACTAGGGGTGCCAATAATTGTGGAGGGCACTGTACTTCCTGGTATCTAGAGCTTAATTATCTTTGTGTTGTGTGCATGCATGCAAGTATGTAAGTATGTATGCATGCCTGCATGTATGTATGTGTATGTTTGTGAAATGAAACAAAGGAAGAATTGATAAAGTGATAAAGAAATTATGATGATATGATAGTAATATTATGTTCAATCTTTGGCCTACTAATTCAGGTGGTCTTGAATCTTTGCATGCATGTTGTTCTTGTCTCCTGTTGTTGGCTCATTGTTCAGTTTTGTCCTGATGAGTTTTCCTTACCTTCATAGAGTTCCTTCAGTGAGTTATGAAAAATAATGTTCTTTGTAATAAATATTAATAATTGTATATATTGTTTGTAATAATATTCTCCGGTTAAAACTCTTTTTTCTTGGTGTTAAAGACTTCAGAAGTCAGGCGGATTGTGGAGCAAAACATTTTTGTTTTGCCAGTACAATACCAACAGCATACACCTTAGCAAGTCTCGAGACTATACTGATTTTACAGTTTTTCATTCCCTTCTTATACACCTGATGAACCCCTCTTGTCTCACTCAATCTTCCTTGGCCCTTTCCCATGGATCATGTGTCATTTTTTAGTTGGGCCTGGAAACTGAATAGCTCCTGGTATACTAGAGTAGCCAATGGGGGAGAAACGGCATGATTCCAGGTTTAGAATGAATAGCCTCTGGGAGACAGTGGGGTGCGTTCAACCAGCGTGCGAATAGTTCCTCTGATACTCCTCTTAATACATTTCACACATCAGTATGTTTGTTAAACTTGATACACATTTAAACATAGAGAGCACATAATCTAAGAAATGTCAGTAGTGTAAATCATTTTTAGTAGTTTATGGTAGTTATACTGATTGTTGATTTTCTTCACACACAGATTATTGAGTTTTCATTCACATCTTTTCCACCACAAGTATCCAGTATGTAGTACACAGAACATTAATCACATGTTAACCAGGAAGTAAACATATGGCTTAACAGGAAGTAACACAAGCAACAGGAAAACAAAACATGGGAGAATAAGAGTCCCAACCAAGGAATATGCTGCAGACATGAAGGCTGCAACATGCCACCTGACTTGCTAGTCTATCCCACATTTTATAGTAGGATCAGTCAACTGTCTAACAGTTCAACACACATACAAATTAAAAGCAAAACAAGATTACAGCACTATCCAAGGCTGAGTGATAAGAAAAGTTGTGTGCAGTTCTGCTTATCTAGAAGAAAGCATGAAATAACTCCCGTATCCTCTATCTCTATTCAATCGGTTTAATCACATAATCATTGGCAAAGTCGACAATAATTTGTAGGGCATCCAGGATCAAACAGTCAATTTTCTTATCCAGGCTGTTCTCTTCATGGTAGTTCTTCACCGGGAAGATACGGTTCATGGGAACACCGAGCTTGATGTGTAGCATCTGCATCTAAAACACACACAGAGAGCATACAGAGCACAGTTTACTGGTCAACACACCTAAAGGTAATTTTACCTCTTCTGTCAATATTGAAAATTGATTGGTACAATTGTACACTAACAAAAGACACTGAATTACTGTTCTACATTGTCATGTCTGGAAATGGGTACCTGACATGATCGCACTTATTTCAACCATTAACTTTTCTCCACAGTGAGCCAAAACGAGTCTCGTCAACCAAGGTTTGCTTTCATTCTCCACGTGCCATAATTGTACACCACATACTCATTAGGGAAAAGTGTCAGTATTGTGTTCAGAGTTCACAGTACTCTGACAACAGAGATTGTTCAGGCCAGCTAGTCATAGTATCATGCGCTGTATGCTACTTAGAGTGCTTGTTTTCAGCATTGACTGTATAAGGTATGGTGCTGCATGACCCCTTACTACAATCTCATTTGTCTGGGTTAGGGTTAGGTTAAATTCAGCACCTCAGGTTACGTTATAAGGGTAAACACACACACATACACACACACACACACACACACACACAAAACTCACTGCTATCTTAATTTTCTTGCTGAAGTAGATTTTGTCCAGGTCCTCCTTCACCAAAGGACAACAGCTGTCCACATGGGTCATCAAGACTACATGGGGGATTCCTGTAAAAAAGACAGACAGACAGACGCATATATAAACCCACAAAGTATGACTGAACACATGCATACACCTGTATATGCATGTATATACTTCCTGGTATCTAGAGCTTAATTATCTTTGTGTTGTCTGGGTTAGTGGCCGGTCTTGAACATTTGACTAGAACATTTACTATCCATATACAAGGTTGTGTGGTTCCCTGCACTAGTATGTTTGTTTCCAGATTCATGCTGCTATACATATGTTTCTCTGTCTGATTTACACCTTTGTTGTAGTATATTGTGTGGGCACCCAAGGACACCTGAGGAGAGGGAGAAGGATCTTGGCGGCAGACTGAACAACACCTCTACTCCTGACTGCCTGGTGCCCAAACAAATTAGAATAATCTCTTATCTTAATCCATGGACTCTACAGTTTACTGTATGTAGTCCTACTTTTAATTGTAATTAATCAAATCTAGAGAGATCCAACAACATCTTGAAGTCAAGTCTTTTATTCAAAGATATTCTCTTTATTTATTTTCAGTTCAGGTTAGCTGAGGTTAGAAACACAACTAAATAGAAATGAACTGAAGGAAAAAACATCTAACACACTCATTAACCAGTGGGTGGTGTTTGTGTTGGTGAGGCATGTTTTCCATGTTTACTAAAATGATGAATGGTTTAATTACTTTGTTAAGATGCTTTGACCAAGACTAATTTCTCTGAAATAAATATACATATCATCAAAACAAAACAAATTGTTTTCCATGTTTACTAAAATCATGAATTTGTAAGGGAAGGACAGATAAACATGGTAAAGTAACGGGTATAATGGAAGGTTTTTGAACATTAAATTAAGTCTTGCACTTTTAGTTTTACAGTGTACATAAATTGTAAACAACATGAATTGAAAAACACAATGTCCTGCACTAAAAGTAAGCATTGGCTAACCATTCAGAATTGGATCACTATCGAGACAACCTGTGGAAACATCTGTATTCTTTGAAAGTTATTTTTGGTCTCAGCGTGTGCTCTGTAAAGTTCATTTAAAAGCCAGTAGGTTTTCTTAGCATGTTCATGATTCTCACCCAGGTTCTTGGCAACTTCTCTGACTTCATTCATCTTCTTGATGATGCCACTCGTTACGTCCAGCAGAATGATTTTGTTTGCAGGCATCACACTCACCAGGCAGTGGACCTTCTCATTCAGAGTGGGGTGCTTGTTGTAGTACAACCCACCAGACAAAGGAAACGATTGGTTGAACTACTCCAGATAAAAAAGCAGAATTTTTTTTTATTCAATTGAATGGGAGATCAGGTACAGTTGTAACACTTTTTTGTGTAAACACATAACACCTCGTCTATATCGACTTACTAATGCAAGCACACATGCCATCTTTTTTTCTCTAATTTTCATCTAAATGTCTTGACGGGGACAGATGTAACAGTGGCCATAGACAATTGTAACACACCAGTTTGAATGGGCAATGTCAAATTTTCAGCAACAGCCATGCATTATTCAAATCAAAATAGTTGTGGACAAGGGTTTTTCACGCGATTCAAAATTGCATTTCGTGATTCACATATAAATGTCACGGAATTCACAAATGTAAACACTGTTACTTTTATTAACAAACTAACACATGTGCATTTACCACTTCCAATTTGGGAACATCCCTGAATTTATTTGTGGATTTTTACTTCATCACTTAAACTTAAATTCAAGGGTATGACTGAATGTGACCACGTTGCATGACATCTGGGTTCTGATTACAGTGCATTGTACTGTTCAGTAAAAGGCAGTCATTGTATGTGTTATCATAATAGTCTTATGTATGGTTGTGTGCATGCATGCAAGTATGTAGGTATATATGCATGCCTGCATGTATGTATGTGTATGTTTGTGTTTTACCTTACCAAATAGCCATCTCTGATATGACCATTTAAGGCACTGATGATGTCAGCAATCAGCACCCCGCCTGTTTCTGTACCCTCCAGTCCCATGATGTCATTGAAGACAAAAGACAACTTTTTCCCCTGCTGGTCCTTAATCTCGTACGTTTGGTACTGAAAGGTAAAGTGTCGAGAGTCTTTAGGGTAGGCACAAAAAGACAGTAAGGAGACAGCAATTCCATGGCTTATAATTTATTCACCCTCCACCAAGTGCAAAAACTAAGGAGAAAAAATTAAAAAAACGACTGATTATATAAATTGATAAAAAAAGATATTTACAAAACAGTTCAAAGTACAACAGAAGTCTGTTGCATCCGCCATTAGGACGCGGTGAAGACCTGCCTATGAAACACGGCATGACAGGTCAGTTAGTAAATCTGAACCTAATTAAAGCAATATACGTGATTATCTACTGACAAATTAATTATATTACCTGCAGACAAATTTGCTTTCTAACTTCCTAAATCTCAGTTTGACAAGATGTTTGATTGATCATCATGGCAGATACATTAAAGAGGCAATTCAGTGTAAAAAATGTGGGGTAAAATGATACATTGAAGCATACCAAATAGAAAACGTGTGTACTAAGTTCTCCTTGCAGTGTCCCAATGTCCATTCAGAAATGAGATTACCAATGACTACATGGAGCAAAGATGAAAGAGGAATAAATGAACCTTCAAACAGAGGGCGGAAAAATAGCCTGTTGCCAAAAATCGCCCTTCAGCCTGTTGTGTAGGTTGTGAATGATTTAAACTTAATCGAAAATAGAAATTAAAACAACAATTCCCATGTACTGATGCAAAACAATTCACTGTTATTTTATTGCTAGCTAATCAGTCCTGTGGAGCGGATTTTGTGCCACTTTGAAATGCAAACACCACTGCGATTATGACCTTGCAGCCAAATTCATTCAACTCTACTAATATTACTACATGTGAGGATACCAAAGCTACTACTGAGGGAATCTCACACCTGTAAACACTAAAGGGGAGAGGCTGCAGCTGTGTGTAACCAGAAACACACACACACAGAAACAGACCAGACACTTTATGCTAGAGCAGGGGTCTCAAACTCTCGGCCAGCGGGCCAGATCCGGCCCGCCAATTGATTTTCATTCAAACACACACACACAGAGAGACAGAGCAGACACTATATGTATGTGCAACTGTTCCTTTAATCCTTGCTGCCTACTGTGTTAACTTACAGTTTTGGCTTGAGTTGTTTCAGTGCCTGGGGCTGCATAAGCGTTCACTTTTATGCGGCCCTGGAAGACAGTGTTGATGGAGTTGATAATGCTGGATTTCCCTGCTCCAATTGGCCCATGTATCAGGACGCGAATGCGTTGTGTCTCTGTGTTGCTGGGTGTAAACTCCCCCAGGGCCGTTTTCACTAAGTCATTTTCTCTGTGAGAATTACACGCACACACACACACACAAACACACACACGCACGCACAAACGCACACATACACGCACACACACACACACACACACACACACATACACACACACACGCACACACACAATTCTGCCTTTAAGAATATTATCAAAAACCACATCCTATTTTCCAAATAATTCAGAAAAACTGCTGAGCTTTCAATAGTCCAATGTCCAAGGCTGTGGAATTATATAACACCAAGTTTTAGTTCTCTTATGTTTGCATAATAAATGAGTTGTTTGAAGTCATGTTCAGCACACCATGCGCAATGAGGGGTGCTGAATGTTCACTTACTTATGGTCCATTTTTCTCCAGGACACAGCGTAATCTGCAATACACACACAAAACATGATCAACAGTTGCACTGTGTGGTCAATGAGGACACTTAAGTATTTGGTAAAGTATTGCAGACAATACTGCTTTGTCAAGATTATACCTTTTCAAATTCCATTTAGTGTTTCATCTGTTGATAATACAGCTAGTTCCAGAATACAACAATGACTGCTTACAATGAGTGCAAACATTTAAATTCAAGCAAGGTAGAATTCAAAAACGTACCCAGTACTTTGACCTTTGCAGAACCTGACACCAGACCACGCCAGTTAGACAACTCTAAGCTGTATTCACCCTCATCCTCGTCTGTGGCTTTATGGATCGTCAGGTTGAAGCATAGATACGGTTTTGGTTCTGTGATAATGATCCTGTCATCACTGTGCAATATCAGACCCTCCTTCTTCCATATGCCGTCTAGTTTACAGTTTGCGTCCCACCTGAAAGTTATGGCCTGTCCTCTTATCACACTGATGTCTGATATAAATAGATTTGAAAACACATACGTAGATAATATACAAAATATAAAACATTCATGTGTCATAAGTTATATTGTTTACTGTGTGGAGCATGTAATGGGCAAGAATGTACTAATACAAACAAGATAACAACAACATTAATAACAATAATAACAAAACAGCAATAATAATAATACTAACGAAGAAGTTGTTTGTCAAATCCACTGCATTTAGTGTACCAGACCATATCCCAAATACATAACTCAAATGCTACGACTGAATACCGTCAGATAATATGATCTACTGGTCGAATAAATGGCTTAGGCAAAGAGGATTGTTGCAAACAGGAAAAAAGCACATGGAATCGGATATTTTCATACCCGTTTGAGGCCTGATTCATATGTGGAAATAAATATTAATCAGATATCTGCCAATGTGACTGTAATCTAATAAAACAGATTGGATATTCCCTGCCATTGCAACTCGCACATCATTGAAAATGTGACAATGTTAGACTTTCCCACATTATAATGGCAGTATAATGTTACTTTCACGTGCACAACTGGCCCAACAGTGAAAATCAAAATGCAGGACGAAGCATGGTGAATGATTGCAATGATGTGGTGGCTTCCTTGTACAGCACATTTTGTAAATGGGGGCATTATAAGTGTACATGAAGAAATAGGCTGACATTTGCATTTGACGTTGAGCGTATTTTATGCAACTTCATTATTTCCTCATGTGTCCTTTTTAAACATAGTTATTCAATGTACCGGCTACGTAAGAGCTGATTGTGCAAATGTAATAAATACAAAAAAGACAAAAATGATAATAAAAACACTGATTATAAAAATACTATTTGTGCCATCAGAAGCTATACCAGAACAAATGGAACACTGTATACATGTGTGTCACCATTCATTGTTCTCTCTCTAAATAAAATGTAAACTTTGCTCAGCCGTTACAGGTACAGCAAGCCTTACCTCGTAGTTGTGGTGCTGTAAAATAGAGAAAGATCAGTCAACACATACATATATACTGTATATATATATCCAAAGGCTAATAACAAATAAAGCATTTTCTCTTACTTAATCAACTAAGAGAATGTGAAATCCATGGTTTATTAAGTTCTGTTGTGTGGAGTAACTATAAACAGATAGCTGGACATACCTAATGGTTTCATGATTGAGTCCATGAAAACAGATAACAAGACAAATATATCAGCCAAATAGCCAAGAATAGGCCTGTACAACCTGAAGAGAGAGAGAAAAACATTTGTATACAAGCAAGCAAGGTTGTGATGTTTAGCAAAAATGTACATGTGCAAACAAGAGAACAACAACAACAACATAATAATAATAATAATAATAATAATAATGAGGGGTCCCCCTGCCCTGCAAGTTTAAGCCGGGGCAAAGGGGGCGACATGACATCAATGGTTTTGGGGCAAGAGCGACACCAGAACATGATGAAACAAGAACTGGTCTTCTAGTCTCAATTGATGTGAATGAAAACAAAACCCATGGCCTGTGAATATGTCTGTAGTTTAAACATGAACTTCAGTCTAGGGGTTGAATGGCCATAGCTATTATATTGTAAGGAAATATGAAGGACAGAATTGAAAGTCTGACGAATTTAAAGGCAGGGTAGGTGATCTTGGAGAAACCAGCAAGAGTAAACTTGATTTTGAAAGTATAAATAATAAATCCTAGCCACTTCTGACCTCCTTCCAAAGCCACTCCTCCCATGAACGCACACTGCCTGACTACTGAGGACGGGTGCACTCCACCAGTGAGAGCATAAGAAAAGAAAACACCTAACATCATAATGAACGTAAAGAACGAGCATGGCAATTGAATCACCAGAATCAGGTAGTCTGCGAGTGATTTAGCACCAGGTTCTTCACAAACATGCGGTGTAGTGTCAGGAAAGGTGCAGTGCTTTCCAACCGCAGCCCGACCCAGTCACGAACAGCTCTGCTCACTGGGACCCGCGGGCCCCGGCTACTCCAGACCAACTGAAGCACTAAGACGAATGGGTATCACTACATCTGAGAGGGATTCTGACTTATGAATTCTGATGTATCACAGTAGTATAAGTTTAGCACTTTATTGCTAAACATTGTGTACTTGAAGAAGAAAATAATGTATTGGTCCTCCTCTATTAAGTTAAGTTTTTATTTTTATTTAAATTTAAATTTTTGTTTGTTTGATTCCTATTCCTATTCTTATTGTTGTTGTATATCTGATTCCTATTCACTTCCCTGCACTCAAAGCACATTGTGTCTATGTATACTATATGAAATGTGCTATATAAATAAACTTGACTTGACTGACTTAAATGTGTCATGCTTCGCTACTGTATGTTGTACATTATATCACTGAAAATATATATGCGCAAGGCTTCGAGCAAGAAAAATTACTGAAATTTGTTGAAGTACTGTATATTTCTATTTATAATATGAAAATAACGTTCATGCATTTATAATAATAATAATAAAATCGCTGCATCCAGGCTAGCAGAAAACAAGGATGAAAAAAGGTTGCGAGCAAACCATTTCAGTCAACCTTACTAAGGCATATGTGCTACAGGTAGTACTCGATATCGAGCGCCGATGGGAAGTGCCAGGTTGAGGTCGGTGTTCAGCACGACATGGGTGGATTCTGATCAAATAAATAAAATGCGTCTAGAACAGCTTTTTGGTATACTTCTTTTAAATGATAGGGCTGTATGACAATGCATCGGACGGTGTATACACTATGTTCACCCCGAAAGATGTGAAGCAAAATGTCATCGTCAAAGACGATACAGGTATCCTTGCATATTTTCACGGAGCAGTTATTGCTGCATGAAGCCTGTTTGAAGTGGCTGTTTTGCGCTACGAATTTTTTTCTCAGGTATGTACTAAGCACAAGCGACTGAGAGAAGGCTCGCTATAATGTACTTTGTCATTGACATGAAGTGAAAAAAGGGAGAACATTTTTTTCCTTGCAAATCAACAGAGGCTTTAACTCTAAGGGCCCTAGTTTGAGTCTAGAAGAGCTTTTTGGTATACTTCTTTTAAGTTATAGTGTTGTATGACAATGTAATGATGTATGTTCTTGAGGGAAACAACATTCATTTCGTCTACTTTGTTCCTCAGGGACTGGGCGTTCCCCATGATCATTGAGCGCAGAGGAATCTGGGTGAGCTGGTATTTTTCTTAAACGTAGATGGCAATGAGACACGGGAACGGATCTGCCAACCGAACCCGTTCCTTTGTCCAAACGCACATCGCATAACGCATCTGCAGCCGTAGGGCTGAAACACACCAAACGCGTTTTTAAAACGGCAGACGCTTCAAAAACGTCTTGGCAAAGTGCGGCGGGCAAAACAGCCACAGGGGCACCAGGCTGTTTTGCCCGGCGCCTAGGAAGCGGAGCTGCGTGCGCAACCTGCCTGGACTCAGTCCTCCGCGTTCCAAATGCGGCACGAATCCGCTTACCAGATCTCAGCCAGCTCTGACGGCTTCATCAAAGGCATTTTAAATAATTTACTATGCTGGCCAAATATTAACATTATGTCCCCAATAGCTCAATGTGTAGGACAATGTAGACAGAAATACTTCAGTCTTTATTTTTTTTATGTGGTTATCAGATTTGGGCTGAATCTGTAAGCCAACAGAAATACCGCGCTCTTGGGATGTTTCAGCTGAAACCTCTATCAGGAACGGATCTTGCCCATAGTCAGAAACCGTGTGTGAGCTACAGACGAATCTAAAAGCTTTCGTGCGGATTCAGCCCAAAGATAATTGCTAATAATGATAATTGACGCCTCTTGGCTTACCCCGCAAACTTTTCCCATTTGTCAAATCGGTGTCACGTCAGTTATATACCGCTCAACAATGTAATAATGCAGCAAGAAGAACAATTAGGCTACAATACAACAACCACACCAAACAAAAAAACCTATACAACTGCGACTGAGAAATGGAGGTGGTTAGGCTACTAAACACAGATCTCATCATGAGATTAAAATATATCAGCACAACTCACCACAGATTGTCCAAGACACGTCCAAGAAGTCTGTGTGCAGACTGTGCAGTTCCTCTCTGTGTATCCCTCAGTCTTATATATAAGGCACTTGCTTCGATTCAGTTTCACTTTTACATTCGTGTAGAACATGACCTTAAGCAGGGCCGGCTCTAGCCCTTTGGTTGCCCCACACACACACACAATACTTAACATCACTTTACTTTGCATAGCAGTTTTTTCACCCACTTATAATTCTACTATTCTACATTGCAGTTCAACAATAAATGTTGCATGGACAACAAACACCAGAATAGTTTCAGAACATTTTCTTTTTTATTATTTTAAATAATTTATTACACACTCAAAGTTAGGATTAAGTTAACTCCATAAACTGTGCAAAATACTCTTAAGCACCTGTAAGGACATTTAAGCAAATTATGACCCTCTATACCCTAACTATACCCTCTACAAACAAAAGTGCTTTTATGGATACTGTACGTACCACTACAAAATATCTCAAATACCTCACTACAATTCTTCCAGTCATTTAGGCCACTCCTAATGAGGTGGTCATTTTTCTGTGAAAAGAGCTTGCAGCAGAAGCAATACAGAGTATTGTTTTTCCTTGAATATACAAGCCAGCTTCTCTTGATTTTCTCCCCATTTACTAATTTCCTGTAGAAGTGGTTGTGGTGGCAGCTTCTCCCATCATCTCTTTTTGGAAATGTAAAGTCTGGACTGGTCTGGTATGGTCCTCTGCAAACTAACTCTGTCCTTACCGGATCACAGAGGGCTGGCCAGTCAGCAGGATCTATAGGTTCTCCCTGGATAGCAGGAATTGTGGAGGGTGAGGTGTCTGCAGGCGGCAGTGTAGTTTCACTGGTGCCCTGAGTGCTTGATGTGGTCCTGGATGTCCCTTCACCTTCACCTGTATTCAAGCATATTGTATAGCCAGACAAGCGGTGTTTAATATAATAAGTGAAATGATCATGAATGTGGTTGAACTTCTTTAAGAAAACAAGCTATTGTATTTAATACATGCTAACATGTTTCTATTGTACTTTAAAGTATGGATGTGGCTTGAATAAATACTATTAAATAGACTCACCTGATGCAGGCTCTGTGTTCCTGGCCTGTGTGTTACTGGCCCCTTGAGTACTACTGGATGTCCCTTCTCCTGCAGCTGTATTTAAACACAGAGTTCATCCATGCTGTTCGTTACACAGTTGCATTTGGTCATTTCTATCATCCTACCACATAGTTGCATTGTACAAATACATTTTATCTGACCATGTAACTTGTAGTAGATATATTACTATTACTGCCACAAGGCTAAATAATACTAGGCTACTGATTACAATTAGTAGTATTAATGTGATGTGATTATGAAAGTAATAATTGCTAATAATAATAACAATAACAAAAACAGCAACAGTAGTACTAATTGTGTAGGCTACTTACAAAGTTCGGAGGGAGGCGAATCAGGCGTCCTTTCTACAGCGGCCTCTGCAAAAATTGCCTGAGTGCATCTGGCCAATTAAAAACAAAAATAAACAAAAATTTTAGTATATTCCTGGGGAGGAACTGTACAGAAGGGTGAACACCACCACTATCCCCAAAATGGTTACTGTGTGTGTATGCACCTGCTAGTTGTGAATTCACTAAACAGAACGTATGCCATTTATAATGAATGTAGACAGCAACTGTACTTTTCATAACTAGCATACGTTATCCAGATACTGGTCTTTTGACATTTACATCCATGTAGGTTATCAGTGAAGTTACGTTTGCTAGTAATAGCCTACGTAGCAAATTAGCAAAGTAACAGTCGCTAGCTAGCTATAGCTAGCCTAAGTGACAGCAATGAAACGTCCAATATTAGGTGATGCACAATACTACATGTATTTCGTTTGACACCTTAATGGCTGAGATGAGAAGACTTACCTCTAAACTTGGCTTTCTTTTTCTCTTCTTCCTTTCTTCGTTTTCGTCCCTGTGCTCCAGATGGTTTGACCGCTTCATTTTTGCAAATGTCACGTAGCTGACACGCTCACGGCTCACCCCACCCTGGTAGTGTCCAGGAGCTCTCACATAACTAACGTAACGTAACTTAACGCAACCGCCCCCCCACCCCCCCCCCTCTATCGACAATAACCATCAATTAAATCTAAAAATCAGGTTGAAGTAAACGTATGGCTGAAGGGGCGCCCTCGGATGATCATGATTAATAAATATGTTTTTGTTTGCTTGTTATTCTAACTATGATTAATGGGAAGTAGGTCCAAGGGCGACACTAGAGGGCGCCCCCAACCCATTTGTCGCCCTAGGCAGTCGCCTAGTTCGCCTATAGCAATCGCCGGCCCTGACCTTAAGTCTTTGTAAGATACTCCGTTATCGGGGAACCCCTGAATCTTCGTGGAAATGAGTCAGCACAACACTTTGAAGCTGTGTTTAGGAACACATTATCTGTATTGTTTGCTTTTGTATGTTACGTTTGTTAATATCAGTCTAAATTAATTCAGTTAATAGTAGTTTATTCGAATCAAGACTCCCTTTGCTTGTCCGGGACGGCAATCAATCAATCAATGAAGCACCATGTATTAGCTACGAGTATCATAGAAGTTTTAGGATGATATTGCAATGTAATTCGTTTATATTCATCAATGCGAGCATAATAGTTCACAGAAAACAGTTAAGGTAAGAGGACAGAAGTTGCCCGCGGCCAGGTTGAGGTCGGCGTTCAGCACGCCATGGGTGGATTTAGATTAAATAAATAATACAAATAAATAAAATGCATCTAGAACAGCTTTTTGGTATACTTCTTTTAAATGATAGGGGTGTATGACAATGAAATGGTGCATGCACTATGTTCCCCCTGAAATATGTGAGGTGTGAAAGAAAAAAAGGTATGGTCGAATCATTGTGATTTGCTGCTAAAGAATGAGTTGATTGCCATACCCACTAATTAAACCCACTCAAACCATTTATGTTTGATTGCGCGGTATCCTCGCCTATTCTCACGGCGCAGGTACTGCTGCATGAAGCCTGTTTGCAGTGCTTGTTGCTTGTTGTTCTGTCGAATTGTTTTCTCAGGTCATCACTAACCACAAGCGACCGAGAGTATAGGCTCGCTATAATTTACGTTGTCATTGTGACATGAAGTGAAAAAAGGGAGAAAAAAATTATCCTTGCAAAAAAAGAAACAGAGGCTATAACTCCAGGTCCTAATTTGCGTCTAGAAGAGCTTGTTCCACGAGGGTAACAACATTCATTTCGTCCACTTTGTTCCTCACTGGACTGGGCGTTCCCCCATGACCAACGAGGGCAGAGGAATCTTGGTGAGCCGGTTTTTCCTTAAACGTAGATACAAAAAAGACACTGGGACGCATCTGCCAAAGATCCACAACTGCATGAAAAATTCCTTGCGAAAAAACGACTTCATAATTCGAATTCAAATTGCATAAGGCTATAACTCTAAGGGCCCTAGTTTGGCGGCGAAAACGGCCTATTCCACCCAGGCAGTTTATTCATCAAACTTTCTCCCGAGCCGTGGATTTCGGATATAGGCTTGGCGACATATTCTTATTTGACAAGGAACATTTCAATTCGCCAATCACAATCCACCACTGGCCAAGTCGGATTTATCTATCTGCCACAGGTCAAGGCGTTTTCGCCAAATGGTGTCCCTCGCCTCAGAACTTGACAGTCAGTGGCGGCTGGTGGTTTATTTATTTGGGGGGGGGGGGGGGGAGGCGCAGTTGGGCAGCGAGGTTTAAATAGCACTCCACAATGAGAAAAAAAAACACACAAGAGAGGTTTTGAGTAGAATATATTAAAAAAAACAAAGATTTATTTTATGAAACCACAGTGCTCAACACTGTCCATTAACAACTTTAGAGGTTTAGAGCAGAACGGTTTAAGAAACATTGGGTTGGGTTCCAGAGGTTTAAACATTGGGTAGTAGAGGTTTAGAGTAGACTAGATTCAGAAACATTGTGTACAATAAGTTTAAAACAGAGTAGATAAAAAAAAAACAGGGTGTAGAGGTTTAGAGCAGAATAGAGTGAGAAAGACTGGATGATACCAGTGGTTTAAAGCAGAATAGATTCAGAAACACTGGATTATACTAGAGGTTTAGAGCAGAATAGATTCAGAAACACTGGATGATACTACATGTTTTCGAATGCCAATTCGGTACCCTTCGTCCAACTGCTCTGCAATACTCAGTCTTCCAAAGAGGTTTAGCTTCAGTCTGTGATTTAGATGGCCAAGGCCAGATTCATGTTTTTACATTTTTCAGTAAAGTGCTTTAGATCCCTTATTCCCGTTGTAATCCAGAGTGTTTCAGACCCAGGACTTTGGAACAACAAGACAGGGGAACCAAAAAAAAGCATTACTAACTGAACAACCAGCTAACCAACTCTGCTTAGCATAGCCTACAGGTTTGACGAGAAGCTCTGGGTGCTATCAGTGGTCTGCTGCTGAATGTTTATATCCGTTCGGGTCCCAAGTCTTTCACTCTCCTCTTGTCAACATCTAATCGTCGATTAAACGGTGTTTCACATAAGGATACCACAGAGTTTTCAGTCACCGATGTCGCCATATTCACAAACCAACGTTTCTGCTAGCTATGGTGCTCTCCTAAATGCTTAGTGATATAATTTCTGGTCTCTGATTTGCAGAATAGTCCAATCGCGTTGAAATAAGAAACGATACAATGTCATTTGTTAGGGCGCAATGACTTTGTGCCCCAGGATCGAACTTTCATCCGCCAATGAGAAGCTGTCCTTGCTCAAATGACTGTGGAAAGTATGAGCGCTCCCATTGACTTCCATTTGGCCGGCGCCCCACCAGGGAGGAGGGACTTTTCTCAGTGATAACGAATGGCAATATATTATATTTGGTCACATTTAAGTGGTTGTTGACAGGGGCTTACGGTCTCCCACACACATTTAACGCGTTAACTTATTTTAATTATTTGGTATATAATGATTTTTGACATGTCTTTTTTATTTTTTCATCTCAAAATGTTAAGAGGGGCGGCGCCCTAGCAGGCTAGCCCTATGACAGTCTGACCATAGGTGACGCGCAAGTGACCTGAACTGTGGCACGCTGGCATTTGCAAGCAACAGTTTTCGTTTCAATACCTACCTCCAAAGTTGCAAATGTATTCCCTTAAACGAATTTAGATCATTAAATTGAATATGTAGCCTATGGTTTATTATGCTTGTTTGGACATTTTACATTCTAGTCCAAATATATTCTCCAGAATGTAGGTATATGTAAGGCGTCATTTACATCTAGATGCTTGGGACATGTCCCAACCACTTTTTGCATTTTGCATTTTGCATTTTGTGTATTCCTATATCATACATTCCATATCAAAATGTTCCACCCCACTAATTTCGTAATCTAAGGTAGGGAAAAACAGTGGCTACAAATGACTCCTGTAAGTAACAAACAACACATTAGCCACATGCGCATCAAACGTACTGGATTTACATGCTAATCGTTTAAGAATTCATTCAATTAGTACCTGTACGTCTGTGCTGTTGCATAGAATGTAGACCGGAACAAAGTATTTTAAGCACAGTGCACTACAAAGACAATACGTGCATATTCAATACAGAGCAGTACATACATTTCCCATTTAAATCCCACAATTTACAATGTTTAATACACATCACATTTATCGTCATAAAATCCCATTTAAAACACAAACACCGGTAAGCATAGGCTACATGTTAATTGAGCTATGCATAACCTGTTTAAAAGAACGCTTCTCCTTACCCGCTTCACGTTAAAATCACCACCGGCAGAATCGTCTCGGTTACTTACGTAACCTCGGTTCCTTAAGCAGGAACCAGACATAACAGTATGGTACATGACAATAGTCATGAGCCCAAATCGAAGCATTTATCCATTCACGCCTGAAAGGCTGCGAGATCTGTCAGCGCGAGCTCCTGAGCCCGCCCCTCAGGAGTCCTTATCTTACGACGTGCCCACAGATCTCCCTTGGAAAGAAAACTGAGCAAGACAATCAATCCAAGGTAACACTGTACACGCCAACTTTGTTATGTCTGGTTCCTGCTTAAGGTGGTGAACATATTAACAGGGCAACTTTTAACATAGGCGGCAAGGATCGTGATCCTGCGCCTGTAGGAAACCACCCTGGAATGTTTCATGTGCAACATAACATGTAGACACCAATGAACACACTTATCATATACATCGTTCTCAGGCCAGGGGATTCAGAGATCGCTTGCCCGCAGAACGCTATGAAGAAAACTAGGTTCAGCCACATCTAACATATAGAATCTAATGAAAGTGTGGCGAGAACTCCAGCTTGCAGCTTTGCAAATATCTTCCACTGAGACGCCCTTTAGTAAGGCCCAGGAAGACGAGACCCCCCGCGTAGAGTGCGCATGCAACTTCTCCGGGGGATCTAAAGACAAGCTCTTATAAGACAACACGATAGCCTCTACTATCCAACGGGAGAGGCTCGGTTTTGAAAGAGGTCTGCCTTTTGCACGTGCACCAAAGCACACAAATAGCTGATCTGACTGTCTGAAAGCTCTAGTGCGCTCTGCGTAACAGCGGAGAGCGCGCACTGGACAGAGCTTATTCAAACGTTCTTCCTCTGCTGACGCAAAAGGAGGAGGCGAGAAAACTGCTAATTCAATCACCTGATTGCGGAATGTGTAAGCAGCATTAGGTCGCATAACCACCAGCGATCGAGAACTGAAGGCATGATGGGCTGACTGACAGGGCTTGCATGTCACCAATGCGCTTTGCTGACATTAACGCCAGCAGCAGTGCAGTCTTTAAAGAGACAAACTTTATGTCTACTGTCTCCAGGGGCTCGAACGGAGGCCCTGTGAGAGCACGTAACACCACTAGCAGATCCCAAGAGGGTATGAGGTGTCTCTCTGGCACCCTGAGCCGTCTCACCCCCGCCATAAAGCGTGACGCTAGCGGGTGACTGCCAGGAGAACTGCCATTAATGCCTGCGTGGCAGGCTGAAATGGCAGCCATGTACACTTTGAGAGTGGAAGCCGCCTTCCCCTCATCAAACAACTGCTGTAGGAATTCTAGAATGACGCCCAGCGCGCAGTTAATGGGGTCGTGCTGACGTGCAGCACACCACCGCTCAAAACTGCGGATGGGTGTGCCACACTGTCCTGTGCGCCTGCGTTAGGAGGTCTCTCCACAGAGGCAGCTCCCAAGGCTGCTGCACTGACATATTGACTAGATCTGCCGCCCACGGCTGATTGGGCCAGTGGGGGGCTATCAATATCAATTCCCTGCCCTCGTCCGCTATCCTGCACAGCACTTGCTGGAGGAGCGGGATCGGGGGAAAAGCATATAGGCGTAGAGCTGGCCACTGGTGGCCCAGCGCGTCTATGCCTAGTGGGGGATTGTCGCCCCCTAGTGAGAACCAGAGCGGGCAGCAGGTGTTCTGCCTGTTTGCGAACAGGTCCACCTGCGCCCCCGAAAAAACGCACCCAGATCTGGTCTATCACTTGTGGGTGAAGACACCAGTCTGCTGCTCGAGGATCGCCCCTCGATAACAGGTCCGCACCGTAGTTGAGATGACCTGGTATATGAACTGCCCTGAGGGAAAGGACGTGCCTCGCTGCCCTAGGAGCAGGCGAGTCGCCCAATGGTGTAGTGACTGGAAGCGCACTCCGCATTGGCGATTTATATACGCCAAGGTCGCAGTGTTGTCCGTCCTCACTAGCACATGCTGACCACTCAGTCTGGGCAGAAAGTGTTGTAGAGCCAGGACTACTGTCCGCAGCTCTAACAAATTTATATGAGACGCGGCCTCTGTCACTCTGTCACTCTGTCACTCTTCCTTCGCAGACTGCCGCCCATCCCTTGGTGGAGGCGTCTGTGGTCACCACTACGCGACGCGACACTATGCCCATAGTGCCCGACGCGGCGAGAAACCAGGGGGTTCTCCAGATCGCCAGGGCTTTCCTGCATCTGGAGGACACCACTAGTCTGCGGTGCCTGTCTGTGACTGCGTTGAGCCTCATAGACAGGTACCATATTTGGAATGGAGGCAACATCCCCAGCGTGAGCGCTATGGCGGCTGACGCCATCATTCCTAACAGGCGTTGGCAGCACAGCGACGAGACTGACTGTCCCAGTCGGAACTGGCGCACGCATGTTTTGATGGCATTTATTCGTTCTTGAGACAGCCTGACCTCCATGGAGGTGGAGTCTACAATCATGCCTAGAAAATGCGTAATTTGCTTTGGGCACAGAACGCTTTTTTCCCTGTTTATCACAAAGCCCAGTCGATACAGGTGCGCCACCACTAGATGGCCGTCCTGCACCGCTGCAGCCTCTGAATGAGCAGCAACTAACCAGTCGTCCAAATAATTGTATACGCCTAAGCCGCGTAGACGCAACGGGGCCGATGGCTGCTTCTACGAACTTTGTGAATACCCTCAGCGCTAGAGATAGGCCGAATGGGAGTGCGTTGAATTGGTACGCTATTCCTCCGAACGCAAACCTCAGATATCTCCGATGTCTGTGGTGGATCGGAACGTGGAAATATGCGTCTTTTAAGTCTATCGTGATAAACCAATCGTTTGGCCTTATAAACTGCACAAGCCTGCGTGGGGTCAACATTCTGAACCGTAGCGGCATGAGTGCTTTGTTTAACACACATAGATCTAATATTGGCCGATAATTCCCGTCCTTTTTTGCGACCAAGAAGTAGCGGCTGTAGAAGCCTGAAGCTTCCTCCTCGGGAGGAACTATGGTTATCGCTTCTTTTCTGAGCAGGGAGACTATCTCTTCCCGTAAGAAGTGAGACTGTTCTCGCTGCACCACAGATTGTATCACTCCGCTGAATGGCGGAGGGGGACGGGCAAATTGCAGCACGTAACCCTCTGTGATCGTTTTTAGCACCCATGGTGCCACACAACCAGCCAGGTTGTGCTTTGAGTTGAATTTGTCGGGAACTAACCCGCTCATGGTCAATGAGTCTAAACCTAGATCTACACCCACTCCGCCTAGGGAGGGGGACGAGATCTGGGGTTGCCCCTTCATGCGGGGGGAGTCGCACAAGCATGTCTGGGCACTGCGCCATCTGGGACAGGAGTTAGGACATATGATTGTGGTGCTTGTGAGAACCTGCTTACCGTGCTGGACATGATTTCCACATGTGAGCGACGGGCTGATTTCTGTGGAGGCGGTGTGGGCTCCACTGCTCCCCCCTGTGTGACGAGTGGCTGACTGTCACCATCAGGAAGCCTGAGGCTTACCTCTGCCTCGCCCGCGGCGAGCGGAGTGCTGCCGCGGAGCCTGGGCTGCGCCCTGGGCAGGGCGCGCAGCTGGTTGCTGCTGTGCTGCAGGCTGAGCTGGAGGGCGGAAGGGGTGTCTCTGCCAGCCTCGCCCGGTGGGCACCTTCGCTGGAGGAGCTGGCGAGCGGAACCCGCTTCTCTTCTGGCCCGGTGCGGGTGTGGTGTGTCCTGAGGAGGACGTCTCACCCGTGCCACTAGAGCGAGGCATCCAAGCCTGGAATACCTCTCTGCTCTTTTGCTGTTTTTCGAACTTGGCAGCCATTGTGACCACTGCTTCACCGAAGACGCCCTGGACAGAGACCGGGGCGTCGAGGAGTGGTGCTTTTTCTCTGTCCGACAGCTTAGCCAGTGATAGCCCCAGAGATCTCTGGATAGCCACCGCGGCACCCATCACCCTCCCCAGTGCCTGTGAGGTGCACCGAGGCAGTCTGAGCGACAGATCCGTCGCGCGACGGAGTTCTGCCACAGACGGGTGATCTTCCCCCAGCGACAAGGCAAGCTCAGTCAGGAGCTTTGCCTGGTAGCGCTGTAGCAGCGCAGCCGTGTTGGTTGTGCAGGCAGCCTGCCCTGCAGCCAAGTAGGATTTCTCTGCCAGCTGCGCCTGGTGCCTGGCCACCCGCGTAGGCAGGAGGGGCTTCTGGCCGAGGCGCATCGTGGGGGAGGCGGGCGAGAGGTAGCCCGCTACTGCATCCTCCACCTGAGGGGAGAGGTAGCCCCTCTCACTAGCCCTGTGGAGCTGCATGTAGGGCGCGAACCCCGGGACCGGGGCCCGGCTCGAGTAGGGGGTCGCCCATGTCGCCTGCAGTTCCTCGTGCACCTCCTCGAAGAAGGGGATGCAGCTGGGAACTGGCGCGGCGGGGCCAGCATAAAACTCCCCGTCCAGCAGCGAGGACCGCACACTGGGAGGGGGAGGGAGAGGGAGCCCGAGGCAGCTGGCTGCTCTCAGCGCAACCTCGTGGAGTTGCTGGCCCAGAATCGGAGATGAGGTAGGGGGTGTATCCACCCGCATCCTAACGTCTTGGCTTGTCTGCATTGCCTCTGCGATTGAGCTGTGCTCATCGGAGTAGTCCAGCAGACTTTCATCATCCAGGCCGCTCGGTTGAAGCTCCTCCGCCTCGCTGCCCGCAGCCCCAGGGCTGGCAGGCGCCGGTGACGGGGAGAGGCCCGGGAGCGGAGCTGCAGCTGCAAGGCGACTGCTCACACTCACAGAGCCCACGGCTGGAGACGCACTCAGTCCTACGGGGGCGTTAGCCCTGGATGGAGCCGGTGCAGTCCCCTCGGCGTCCTTGCGCTTCCAGAACGCAAGGCGCCTGGTAGCCTTAGCTAGTGGGAGGCTAGCACAGATGGTACAGACAGGGTGCTCGCTCGAAAGCGCGACCTCTGCGTGGTCCCTGCCGAGGCAGGTCACGCACCGACGGTGGCGGTCACCCTTGGGACGGGTGTGCCCGCAGTCGGGGTAGTGTCTGGCCATCTTTTTTCAATCTGAAAGTAGAGAACACTATCTGCAACAAACACGTTGTTAGCAAGCTAGCAGGCTAGTCAGAAACTCAGCCAGCTAGGCAGCCAGGATAGCAGCCACTACTTTCAAAATTAAGTTGAGCCAACGAATTTTGTAGCGCCCTGAGCTAGTGAGGGTTAAGGAACCCAGATAACTCACCAACCCGTAGAGAGCAAAAAGCACACAAAACTCTTTGACTGTGGTTTAGCGTTGAGGATATACTCGGAGCTGTGCACTTCGTCTTGCGAAGTTTTCAAAAGAGGGAGATCTGTGGGCACTTCGTAAGATAAGGACTCCTGAGGGACGGGCTCAGGAGCTCGCGCTGACAGATCTCGCGTCCTTTCAGGCGTGAATGGATAAATGCTTCGATTTGGGCTCATGACTATTGTCATCAGTGAACAACAGTGAACATCTCCTGAACAAATTCTCAGGGGGGGCAATTTTTTTGATAATGATTAAGGCGACTCACTCTGTAAGTACCTTAAGCAGGACAATTGTATCTATTTGTTGTGAGCTGATTAACTCATACAGCAATACTTTTTTGTCCAGTAGATGGCAGCACACAACAGAAAGATGTCCCCTCTAGCTACATAAGTTACAGGTGGAAAGCTATGGAAAAAAGTTGCATCCATGAGCCTTCAAAAGAAAAAGTGAGGTGGCGCCACAATAAATTGTCCAACTTGTTCATTATTCACATTACCAAAATGTTGTATGATGTAACATAGCTTAACAGGACACATGATATGTCCTGTAACAACATAAAGAAGGGGGCAACATAAGTCAAAACCAACAATATTTATTGACTAATCTTTACAAAAGCAAAATAAGTTATGGCATAGAAAAAAGTGCAAGTAGCATGCATGGAGTGAACAATCTCAAAGACAGACAGACAGTCAGACAGAGAGGGAGAGAAAGAGTAAAATAGACAGACAGACTACATTACTTGTACTGAAACTTTGCCCGTCTCTCTTTCAGTGCGGCAAAGCGGTCAATGACTCTCTCGTGGAAATCAGGCATTTTAAGGACAAGTTCCCTCTCCATGGAAAGCATGGCCAGTGCATTTATATGTTCCTGGCCCATTGAATTTCGCAGGAATGTCTTACTTCTCTTCAAGGTTGAGAAACATCTCTCAGCTTCAGCTGTTGTCATGGGAGTAGTTATGAGGATTTGCAACAGTGCGTTCCCTCACGACCGCTAGCATACACTCAAGTAGCTCGTTTTGAACCGTCTTTGATGTTCCCTTGAAAACTGTAGCATTTTTAAGATGCTCATCAAATACTTCGTCCAACTGTGCCACCAAGTCGACGAATCCAAGAAAAATACCGGGTTGGTGGAGCCCTCCGTTTCATCCTTGCCTTGTAGGGCCAACTCAAAAACGCCACAACATTTGACACATTGGATGAGCCGGTTTAAGATGTGTCGGTTCTTGTTCACCTCATCATTGTGGCGGCGTACTGCTAGCCTGTATCCCTCATCCAGTTGAGTGGCCATGTTCACCCTCCCAAAACAAACAGACAACTGTCTATGTGTAGCTTCGCCTGCTCATGTTTTTTTAACCTTTTCGGACAGATGGTGCATGTCCTTAACTCCGGTTGTTGTCCATGCAGTGCTGTCTGTCATGGAGCCTTCGGGGTGGAAAAGGAGGCAGGGATAGCAAAAGACTGTGTTAGCCACTTCACAGCCTGCTAGCCACAATTTCCTTTGGTACCAATTCTTTGAAAATCCTCGGGTGTAGGATTTCCCCTTCTTTGTAGCTACCTGTTTAATCGTTATATTTGGTCTAGGAGGTCCTAATTGTATTGTTGCCCAATTTGTCTTCATTGTTACGCCGACCGAAAGGAGTCTCTTTCAAAGAAAGAATTGAATTGCTGCTGTTGCACTGAGCACTGGCCATCTCGACAGAATATGCCTTTGTCGAAGCTGTATGACGTACTTATACACTTTTACGTCGATTACTTATGACAAGACCAGGAAGGGCGAGCCCTCCCGGAAGCCATAGAGAATGCATTGAGAGCTCTGTTTTGTGAAAAAAATGGATTTAACATGGGAGTCAATGGGAGAGGTCTGGGGCGATTTTCATTTCGCCCCAAATCGCCCCAGAAGGGGCGGGGCCATTTGAAGCACGACTTTAGGCTGACTGAATGACTGTTACATGATTCGACAATGACATACAGAGGCAGATCAGACGGCCTAGTGGTAGAATCCGACCGAAAATCGTCATTTACGCGACTTACAAGGATATTGCGTTTATACATCAGGAGTTTTTTTTTTTTTGTTTGTTTTTTTTCCTAGGCAGTGCGTCGCCCCAATCGCCCTTATGGACAAGCCGCCCCTGATAGTCATGTACCATACTGTTATGTCGCAGTGAACTGCGAAAAGGAACCCCATTCCAACAGTGCTCTCACCACTGCGTTTGCCGCGCTCCTAATTCAAACAACAGAATGAACTCGCGGTGTGCTATTTTACCTGCGTTTCTTCTGGCCACATGAAGTGAGTGTCAGGTGACTCCTAGGCTTTGTCAGGTGAAACAGAAACAGGTGACTCACTTATCCCACTCCCACCCGTCACATATTATTTCTGTGTATGTGTGTCTGCATTACTTCATTTAAATTGAGAAACATGCTTATGTGCACAATCTATAATACATACACTCCATAAATGGTCCCTTAGCATGACTCTGATTTCAGAAATGAGTGCACAGATTTTCAGAAAATGCCAGTCTGATTAACATAATTCTCTCAGTTTTTGATACAAATGACTTAGGTAATCTGCATTTAAACAACTATCTCACCAAACTTTTGTGTCTTTATGAGCTTAATAACTGTAATAACCTATGTACATTTGAAGTTGTACACACAGAAATGACAACATCTTCAGCAGGTCTACTGCAAATCTGATCAAACAGTAATTTGGACAATACTAGCTTATTGTATTTACTGGTATTCGAGCAGTTTCAGAGGAGATATCAGTGTTGTAATTGTTTACGGATGACAGGTCTGGCACAACCACATTGTCTGGGCGTTTTTCAGACAGCAACATCTCTCACATCAGAGCACTTGGCTTGCAACGTCGTTATGTATTCGCAAAGCTGTACAATGTCATTCTGTTATGTTGCAAACAGTAAACACAAAAGGCTTTCAACAAGTGGACGTTGTTTCAATTTTGATTTCCAGTGTTTCCAATCATATATCTCCTCCTCACGAGAGTAGTCGCCAACTTATCTAATATACCAGCCACATTGATTTTCCATGTGCCACATTGAATTAATACATATGCAAACTGTCCCTGTTCATTTCTACCACAAAGTGATTTTCTTACTTTTGATAAAACACTAATATGGTTTACGTGAGTTAATTTAAGACTTTAATGTAAAAAGGTTACATACGAGTTTTCCTCTGCACGCTTGTAATGTGAGTTTAAATTTACACTCACTAGTTTTGAACCTGGCAGAAATCATCAGAATTTATCGCCATGTGGAACTCGTCAGGGTCACCATTTGAAAGGACAGCCAAAATGTTACCAACGATGGAAAACACCAGACTGGAAGGTTTATACGTCTGAACCTTATGGGGCAGTAGATGCCCTAAGACCCCCCACCAACCCTGGTCATCAGGGTGCCTAATAGCAACCAATGCATGGGGATTGCTGTGAAAACAAACAGTCCAGGTTAACACCAAGCTGTGGTGTGACCCCTAACCTTTGACCCCCCCTGGCCAGAAAATTGACATTCTCAGAGTGAATTCTGCCTCACACCGTTATTTCCTATTTTCCACCTATTTTCCACCTATTTTCCTATATTTATATATATTTTATTTATTATGCACTGTCTTACAATGAAATGAAGAAGGACTCTTTGAATTGAGCATATAAAAACACACAACCTTATAAAACACAATAAAAACAGTCCATACAAAGACACTCCAAACACAATGACGGGTCAACCAGGATACATATTCTGATGAATGTGCAGGTGTCCTTAACTTGGGGTGAAGCAACCATAAAAGCTTGTTTGCTTTGATTGTAAAAGATGCACCCTCATTTTTAAAACCACCCACTCTATGGTTTGGGCTATACTCCAAACAATCTTTTGTGCTCACATGGCATAGTGTGAAAGTATCCAATAGCCGACCATTAAGTGCCACAGCAGCGCAATGTTAGATTTGGTGAAGGAGAATACCTGGTATGTAAAAGGATTTTAAATTCACTGTAGGCCTTCACTATACCCTGCTGATAGTTTGCATTTTAGATATATATTCTTCTACCAGCTTAAAATGGTTCACAAAAGACTTTTTTGAAAAGGGGGACTCTGCAAAAGTATCCACAGTTTAGTTCACATAGTCTACTGATATGCTGAATGTGTGAAAAAGGTCCATGTTTGTGTCACGTCTTACTTGTTTCTACAGGACTGTTTTATTTTGCTTGTATGTTTGGGTTGCCGTGTCTTTAATTAGGACTACTCATTGTTGGAACTCTCTGTCAGGCACCGCCCTCTTGAGGATATCCCCTTAGGATTCATTAAGTTGTCGTGCGGAAGTCAGAGTCTGCTCAACGAGATCCCTGTTCTTAGTTTGTCAGCTGTTTAACCATCAGACAGCGGCCCAGGGGAGCTACGTTGAGCAAAGACTGAGGATTGTCTGTCTTGTCTGTCTCTCTCTCTCTGTCTCTCTCTCTCTCTCTCTCTCTCTCTCCTGCAGTGGACGCTGACGGTCTGATCAGGAATTACACTGTGGACTGTGCTCCATTCTGCTGTGGTTGTAAATGGACTTTAGATAGATAGATGGTGTACCTTTACAGTTTTTCTCAATTGCTTACACACATTTTTTTTAAGCATACCTCATTTTCTCAAAACTCTAAACACAAATCCAAAAACCACACACATAGAATGCAAAACCCTCCATATCTCCTGCAAAATGCTACTTTGCCTTCAAAACAATGTTATGTCTCCTCAAAATGGTATTTTGTGTTCAAATGACACACACAGACCATCATATGTGTAGACATTTCTCATCCTCGTCCTCCTTTGCCTATCTGATCACCTCTCACTTCAATGTTGCCATCCATTGTTCTCCAAAACAGGAGCTCACCTGTGGCCCTTTTATTGCTAAAGCAATACACAAGGAGATTTGGCATTGATTAAGTGTGCAAAATAGAGAGGATTGTGTGTAGTGTTTTGAAGAAAGTGTGGTTTAGAATTGAAATCTGGGTCTAAAGCAGGAAATGTGTTTATAGTTCAGCAGAATTGGTTTAGGGAGTTAGCACATGAGTTACAGGTTGTGGTCATTGTGTCATAAGTTCCAGTTTTTGTGTATAAACAATTGAGAAAAACTATTAACACTCACTCTGATATAAGTAAAAAGTAAAGGCAACTTTACATTTGAGACTTGACCATGACTTGTAATGTCTGTCCACAAAGCTACATTTACAGTTTTTCACAATTGTTGACACACGTTTTTCAAAACAATAACGGCTTTCTCAAAACTGCACACAGAAAACTGAAAACCTCACACACAAAATTCTAAACCTGACACTCCCTTCGCAAGATGACTCTTTGCCATCAAATCTCTTAACTGTTCACAAAATGGAACTCGTGTTTTCATTTGGTACACACAGCCATATTTTCAAAAGACACACACATACATTCATTGAGTACACACAACTAAGCATTTGCTGTACACTACCAAGCATTTACAGCACACTGAAGTGCAAAATTGAAAATACAATCATCGAAATGGAACACACTATATGAATGACAATGACTCTGGAGAATGAGCCATTTCTCCTTTTGTAAAATGTCTCAGTGTAGGCCTACTTTTTCATAGTCAAACATAAAACAGCACACAAATATGCAGCAAAAAAAGTTTTATTTCGGTACACACAGAGAACAGTACAGTACTGTAAACCGTGTGATACCGTTGTTCTCAAAAACCATATTTACAATTTCAGTCCCCTGTTCGGCGGTGAAAGTGTGTGTTCTTCCTCCATGGTGTGGTTCTCTTTCAGTCCTGCAAAATACAAATACTGTGAGCACACTGTATTATACTGATATGCAGTATTACAGTACACAAGGCAAATATATTTTGTACCTGTTCTCCATCCTGAAGGTTCTAATGATGGCAGCAACTGTGAAGCGGTTGAGATTTGGTTGGACACTCTGGCCCAGCCTCCCTCATGCTCAAACCATGGTTGAGCACATGGTCTACCACAGCGGCCCAAATCTCATTAGATTACCATTCTTCTTCTTCTTTCTCCTCCTCCTCCTCCTTCTTCTCCTTGTCCTTCCCATCCTCTTCCTCCTCCTTGTCCTCCTCCTCCTCCTCCTCCTCCTTGTCCTCCTACTCCTCCTCCCCCTTGTCCCCATCCTTCTTGTCCTCCTCTTCCTCCTCCTCTCACTCTTACCCCTCTCCTTCTCTGGTTGTTGATCTCTTCAAAGTTCTCCATTGTTTACCAAACAAAACAGAGGCTCAAGGCACTTTTATGCTGCAGTCCTCATTGCAAATTGCTCAACCGACCTGAATGTTTAGAGATTTGACTATTTGTGTGTTGTAGGTTGATGCTTTGAGATTTTACTTGAGAAGTGTGTGCAACAACTGAACATTGTGTGTAGTGTTTTGACAACAAGGTGATGTGTAATTGACATCAGAGTGTAAACAAGGAATATCAGAGTCCAATGCAGATAAGGGAGTGTGCAGTAGTGCCAAATTGGGTTGAGCGATTGGTACATAAAGTGAAGGTTGTGCAAATTGTGCTGAATTTTCGCTTTTTGTGTGTTAACAACTGTGAAAAACTGTAAGTGAAATAAAATCAAACCAAGCACATTGTAAAAAAACATTAATGTAGTGACCTGATAATGCATGGTTTATCTTTAGACTAAAACTGTAAAATGGTAAATGGATTGCATATGTTATACCTTTTCTACTTTATATTATATGAATGTACTGTCATCCTTAACTAATGTCTTTATTGTTGGTTATATTCAGATATTTGCACATGTCTATTTTTTCTTCTTATCTCTCAAACTAGTCTGCCATACTTCAGACCATTAGACAAGTGCAACCTCTCAGATGATACCGTACATATATGTGGAACTCCTGCCCTGGCTTTTTGTTCCTGTTTTAAAGATGAAATCATGTTTATGCATCTAACCACATTTCTATGAAGGATGCTAGGCTGCGGTGGCAGTAGACATTTTTCTTCTTGCCAATATTAATATTGTCATGTTATGAACGTCTGACAAATAAGAGGTCTGTTTGTTGTTTAAATACACAATACAAAAAAGCTTTCCAACTTTTTCCCATGCTAGCTCCATAAAAGATTCAATTTCACCTAGATGTGAAATGTCATATTTTCCATCACCACTAGATGGCAGCACCAATTAGGGGGAAGTGTAATGCTCTTAGAAACAACAGCATTCTAATAATGTACCACCCTGATGATGTTGGCATTGAAGAAGTAAATGACAAGTAACATGTGTGCTTAACTTTGGATTGAGTGTCACTGGCATCAACTAGCATTAGGACATTCTGGTGCAACAAGCCAAAGCTTACAGTAACATCCACCAATGAAGGGGGAAGAGGTTAGTTGGGTAAACTGCTCCAGGACACCAAAGTTCATGTCCGTAGTGTAGAATATTTGTATTTTTCATTTATTTGTAGCTACATTTTCCTCGGGATTAATAAAGTATCCATCTATCTATCTATCTACTGTATCTATCTATTTTCTAAGGAGTTACAAATCATGTGAAATTTTCCCCCACAAAAATGTATTACATTCACACCACCTCCATTAACACACAAATGGTCAGCAAGACGCTCCCTGTCTGACCTTCACACCTTTCACATCTAGGCAGACCCCATATGGTTCCCTTTCCTTACATGCCCCCACCTTACACCTTGACCTAGACCCCTAGACACACCCATTCCCCATCACATTATGACCAAACGAGGTCCTTCCTTATGACCAAATAAGGTTATTACCATGACCATGCATGCATACACCTTCACACCCATCACGTTGTGACCTACTATGCCATTATGTAAATATGTTAATTCTGTAGCCCTATAATAGTTACGGAATTCTGTTACCATTCGGTGAAGAATATTCTCAGTAATAATCCCTACCTATACAATCTGAGTTTATTGAGCTGTGCGTTGGAGATACTGAGAACATCACATTGTGAAGACATCGTTGTGTGCTAAGCTTTGCTAAACCTTGTCATTTGGAAAAAACAGATCTTTCATCATCCGACTTCCTAAGTCTTTGCTTACTCCATCTAAGATCAGCTAACTTGAATTGAATCAAGCAATACAGCTTTGGTGTTTCATCAGGGATTCACCAGAAACTCTTTCAGTAGGTTAAGGTCATTGGGAGGCATGGGAAAATGTGAAATGTGAAACTAACCCACGCTTTTGTCCTTGTTACAATTCAGTTTTTTTCTGTTGCTGTGGTTGTGTCCCCTGCACCACTAGTCAGCCTCACCACACCTCACGTCAAAGGGGTGAAGAGTTCATCCTCCCAGACATTGACTGCTCTAACCTCGGCCCTAACCTCTCACTGACGAGAACTTGGAGTACGTGACGCCACACTCATCTTCACTTCACTGTGTTTAAAAACCCACAGCGCAAAAAGGAAAGCATTTTATCAGCATTTTGGTAAACAGTCACACGTCCTTGTCAATCTTTTCGTTGAAGTTTCCATTAGTGAGAATTTGACAGACGCCTCTCTGTGAGAAGGTAGGTGCCTTGTTTGTTCATGTATAGTCATAACTATGACAGTGATGCATTTATTTGCTTTGTAGTTTCAATGGTGATTTTTAGCTTTCTTTCTCTTGATCAGATTAGGTGGACTTCATCCAACGCAACAATGATAGTGATACCTTTATTTGAGAGACAGTTCTATTTTAATGTTTCACTAATTTCACCATGAATTCCTATGTTAGCATGTTAGTTTCTGCACAGATAGGAACCCATGTAAATTTTGACCTTTCTACTCTAAACTCTGTGCCCTCTCTGTATATTCAACTTTGGAAGGACAAATAATAGCATGTTATGTACATTCTTAGACTGTTACCGAGCAGGGTACAGGTGCTATGGTTAATACAATTTACATTTTAAAGGAAAATATAAATTCACATTTTTAACATTAATTTTCTTCTTAATAGTTAAGTTAATACTTAAATATTTGTTTTCTGTATTATACATAGCTTTTAGTTTTGTTGTATTCATGGCATCATAGTAAATGTGTCCTTTACTCTCCTGTAAGCACGCATGCTAGACTCTTCTCTATTCTTACTGAAGTCCAGTGTGTAGTAGTTGCTTCCACCTTTTCTGATGTGAGTGTGAAAGTTACACTGAACACTACTGAGACTAGTAAAAGAGTAATAGTAGAGTAAGGATATCCAGTCAGCAACCTAAACTCTTTAAGATCCTCTCTGTTCTTAATGTATCTTCCTTAATCAAAATCCAATACTTTTTCTAAACTCTGCCTATAAAAATTGAACAGTGTGAGTGTGTTTTATTATTGCAGGGAAAGTGGGAAATGTGTTTTAAAAGCATGCTCATGTTGACGGCAATATTTCTCCTGAGGCTGTCAGGTACAGTGGACATAATATAATACTTCCAGGATATGCTAGGGTGATATGGCCTATGAATGTATGAATGTGTATATTTTTAATACATGTATACTATTATTTGGAATCATATAAAAAGATATACTGTATCAGTGTTATTTTAACATATTTATTTGACACTCTCAAAGTCCCCACACACGGCCCTCAGAAATTATAATTACGATACTTAATCAGTGCGAGGAATATACTCTTCTCAAAGCTGTCTGCATTTCAATCTTTCATCCAAATTGATCCTTCAGTGTGACTGTGTTTCAGGTGTTCAGTGTGGAGGGAGTGTGACCTACCCCTCCACAGGAGTCTGTGGCCTTAAAGGGGCATCACTGGTCCTGCCCTGCACATATGAATATTCTTGGGTTGGATATTATAAAGGAGGAGAGTGGTATAAAGAGAAAAGGGGGAGAGTCAGAGAACACAGTAACTCTGATTATCCTGACTGCAGTCTGACGATAGACAAACTTTCAGATGATCACTCTGGTGTTTATTACTTTCGGTTTTACACATTTTTTTCACCCGAGTTGGATAACAGGCCTCAAGTCTCAAGTTACAGTCTCAATTACACGTAATGATAAACATATACAACTCACAATTTGTTTTCTTTTTTCTGATCATAATGGAAATGATATTCAAGGTTGAATCCACAATGACTTCTAACCTCTCTTCTCAGACCTGCAGGTGAAGGAGGGTGCTGTTGTAGGGAAACAGAATCAGACTGAACTGACCTGCAGCACCTCCTGCAGCTTGAGCTCTAACACTCAGTATGTCTGGTACAAGAATGGACAGCTTCTACAAGACAAAACCACAGCCTCTATATTACTGGACTCAAGCAGGCCATCAAAAGAGGGAAACTATTCCTGTGTTGTGAGAGGTTATGAGGCTCACCGTTCCCCTGCAGTGTGTGAGTAGGGATGTAACTCAAGAACATTACATGACTATTTCATATCAATTATAAAGGATACTTGGATCTAAAGTTCACTTTTATTCAAATTCATCAAAAAGCATATTTTTTCTAGTTTTACAACTTGTTCTTTTTTATATACAGATAACCACATAGATGTCTTTCTCACAATCATAATGTGCATGTGTACGTTGATATATAGTGTTTAATACTCATATTTTACACATGGCCATAGGTGCTCCATCTAAACAGTGTTGGGGTGTGACCTACTGTGTATTGAATGGTTCATCGGTGGATATTTCTAGATCACATGGAGTCAACATCTCTGTTACAGGTAAGCCCTTTAACTATTTTGATAATGAAATGTGTGTACACGTAGCACTGTGTCCCCTACACATAATATATTCTCCAGTTCTGCAGGTGTTGATAACTCCTGAAGCAGTGAAAGAGGGAGAGAAAGTGACACTCACCTGTAATACAACCTGTATTCTGAGTAACAACCCCACCTTCATCTGGTACAAGAACGGAGAGCCTGTGACCTTCAAACACACAACCAGAGACAACAGGCTGCATCTGAACCCAGTCAGCAGTGAGGATGTGGGCAGTTACTCCTGTGCTGTTAGAAGACACGAGAGTCTCTTCTCCACTGATGTGTTTCTCAAAGTCCGATGTAAGTTACTACAACTGACTGTAAATGTCTACAGATGTGTACGAATATGGTTCAAAACATATTGCATATAAATTATATTGTGTCTTGTTGTCTATTTGTAGGTCTATATGTTCTAACTGCTGCCGAAATCAGACATAACAATGAAATGTCTTCATTTGTCACATGATTGTTTTTGTTATGTATTAAGATAAAACTTGCACACATTTTAACAGACAAGCCAAAGAGTGTCTCAGTGTCTATCAGTCCTGGGGAAATAGTGGAGGGCAGTTTTGTGACTCTGACCTGCAGCAGTGATGCCAACCCACCAGTGCACAACTACACCTGGTATATGGGGACTGGAGCTGAATCTCTTATTAGGGGCACAGGTGACAGCATCAGCTTCAATGTGACCTCTGATTCCAGTGGACTTTACTACTGTGAGGCAGAGAATGAAGTTGGCTCTCAGACCTCTACTGGAGTTGCAGTTTCTACAGAAGGTCAGTGTCATGTAGTTTTTGTTTTAAGATTTGTTTCTGCCTTTAATGAGATAGGACAGTGAAGGTTTGGACAGGAAATGAGATGGAGAGAAGAGGTGGGGAGTGGAATCGGGAAATGACAGCGGGTCGGATTCGAACCCGTGTCTCCGTGGGCATTCAAGCCCATATATGGTCGGGCGACTGCTTGCGCCACAGTGCCCCCCAGTGTCATGTAGTTTTATGAGAATACTAAAATGTATCTCTGATTGTTCAAATTCTGCTGTTTGTTTACAAAATTCTGGTTGCCATGGGATTTAATGCTTGTGTTGATGATTAGAAGGAGGAGGTTTGAAACAGCTGTGACTGTTATCATCATCTTGCCACAATATGGCATTCAGAATGTAAAGCCAGTTAGCTTTTCCTGCAAAGTATCACATACAGTATGTTGCATGTATTTACTGTTTCATTATGTAGTCTTTCATTTTCCCTTAGAAGTGCCTATTATCATCCTGTCAGCTATTATCACCATAATCATCATTCTTGCTGTCCTGCTGTTACTTGGATTTGTGTGCCTGAGGTGATTCAGTGAAGTTTGCTTCCTCTAAAATAATTTTGTGCAAAAACAAGCATGCCATGTATATTGCTAACTGCATATTATTTCTATATATGAATTGATATAACTTTACCTCTGTAACAAAAAATGCATCTGTCCCATCTGTAAAACAGCAAGAAGAATGCTGAAATTACTGGAGATACAAGGGACACAACTACTGACATGCAGGTGAGGAACTTGGTGCTCAAAGTCTTTAGCTGTAGTCTGTTGTGCAATGATTACACATATACGTATCTCCCCATGTGAAATATCTGGCACCAGCCAAGCCTAAATAACCTTAGGAACTCTTGCACCTGAAATCAGAGTTGTATGTCACCATTGCGTCTTATTGTCTGTTCACCTCTGCATCATTCATGATGTAATGTTATTTTTCCTGATTAGAACAACTCAGGTCCCGTGAACAGCAATGTCACAGCAAGAGCCATGCCCTCTGACCCCGCAAAGATTGTGCCCACACCTGATCAAAAGAACATTCAGCATACCAGCGTTCAGATCAATCTCTCCAAAACACAGGAATTGCCTCTATACTCCACTGTCCAGAAGACTCATACCTCCACGCAGGACGACGATGTTGCCTACGAGTCAGTCCAGTTTCTCAGAGGGAGTGCTGCTACCAGGTGGGCTCATTAGAACAAATCATGCAACTTCTAATCCATCTACAGCCACTGCATAGCACCTTATGTGCTCAGGCTAGGAGACGTTAATAGTGTAGTGTTTCTCAGAAGTATTCATTCCCAGGCATCCGTAATATTGCCCAGAATCCAGCATTTAACCTCAGTCGATGCTGTGCACCAGTTGCTCATAGACAAATGCAATGTTGCTGGTCATGTTGACATGCTAGCTGTCTTAATGCTCAGTAGTCAAATTGTAGCAATGCAGTCACCGCTCACATATCTTACTGAAGATGTTGCTGCATTCAATTACAATCTAACCCTTATTCCTCAGACTAGAGGTTTAACAGTAAGTACTGCATGCTGTTGTGTGTTCACAGGGCTGAGATTGACGTGATCTACAGTGCAGTCATCAAACCCTGACAGGCCCGTGAAACAGCAGACCAGAATTGCCCTCAGGTTATCAAAGCTGTCCATCAGAACAAGAAATTATTTTTAAGTATTTCCTTTAGTGTGAAATTTGTTAGTCGAACTTTCTATGTTTTTATGTTTTTACTGCCAAAAAGCCATAGAGCATTGCATTTTGTATTTGTTATAATAGTCATTCAGAATCGCTTTAAATGTTTCATAGATTTTGAATGTAATGTTTTATTTTATATATACAGATATTAGATATTCCTCAGATGTTAGATTTTCCTTAATTTCCTTACTGATCCCCCTATTACATGTTACATTGAGAAACATTCAAAGCCACCTCATCTCACATAAAAGAGGATAAGTTAACGTCATGGACGGAAGCAACTTTATTTTCTAAAATGTATACAGAATCTGAACCAATGGGCTTTAAAAACAACATTTACATAATACCTTACAGCTGAGAACTTAGAAACTTAGAAACTAAAAGACATTGACATGGACACAAACAGTTACTATTGAATGAAGAAAGAACTTTGAAATCGAATGACATTTACATGGAACTGGAACACACTTTACACACTCTAATATTTGCATTATTGGTATTTTGTTTAACTGTTTAGTCATACTGAATGATAAGCTGGAGAACGTCATTGTTCCATATATACAATTTGTCAAGTGAAAATGAAAGTAATATTTTCCTTGTAGAAGAAAGATATTTAAGAATGTATACATACAAGCCTTTAACATGGCTTGATTGCTGTGTAGAAACCTTACCTGAAAAATGTACAGCTATATTGTAACCCTCTCATTTTAGATAAATAAAAGATTATTTTAGCACACTGTGTGTTCCTCATACTTCAGCCTTCCTTCACAATAGAGGATCATATGTATCTCCGCCAAGGAGGTTATGTTTTTATTGCCTTTTCGTGGATTGTTTATTTGTCTCTCTGTCATCAGGAATATGTATAAACTACCTGCCTGCTTTCTATTAATCTTGGTGGAGGGGTGTAGCATGGGCCAAGGAAGAACCAATTATATTTAGGGTCCAGGAAGATTGTAAGATAGGGCATTTGGCCTTGGTGGAGATCTGCATTCTCTGAGTGTGACCTTGAGACTGAGTGCCCCTGTAGTTCGTTATGAAACACTTCATGCTCAAATCATCTTTAAATTAAAATCACTATACTGTCTACTCTGGGTGTGGTCTGGAAAATAAGCACTACCTACTGGGTGATGCCCTTAAGCTCCACTGCAGAATGGTGGGTCAGTGCTCACCTCTGAGTGTTCATATGGTGGGAAGGTGGTAATAAACCCCTCACACAACACAGAAAATACTTAGAGGTACATAGACATGAGGGAACAAAAAGCATAGGCCTAGTAACACAAAGCATCATAACATAAATCACTTCAGTGGAAACACAAACAGGTAGCGTCTGACGCAAACACTGAAAACAAATATTTAAAACCACAAACAAAACAAACAACTCTGATATAACTGTCACTGATAACACTACCAATGTAATATCAGCAAATAACACCGAAGGTTAAACTCCACAAACTTGTTATAGTTATGAAAGGCACAATAAAGTGCTTGGTGTGCTTATACCAACCTGTAATGAGTGAAAATTAGTACTGTTGAGAGAATACATAAAACAAATGTTTCCAGAACTACATTTCCCACAATGCACAGCATGCACATTGTCACCCTAAGAGACACTGACCTGAACGACCTGCCGCATGGGACATGGCAAGCACTGCTCCCCCTTGTGGAAGAAGCAGCCCACCACAAGTCAGATCTATTTAACAGCATTTTTGCCCATGAATGGCATGCGCATGGAGGGTGATATGATTGAGGACTATCCCCACAGCATGCCCTACCAGTACAACGAGCCCTACTAACAGGTCACTGCTTACCTCCTCGCATACACGCTCATACCAGAGAACACAGGCAGGCACACACACACACAAACACACACACACACCAGGAGATGCAGGCAGACATGCACACATACACACATGCATACACACATACACCTCCCACCACTGGACACAGGTAGATATACACACACACACTCACACCAGAGGACATGATAAATACACCAGAGGATATATACATACATATATACATACATACATACATACATACACGCTCTTTAAGCTTGTACACACATATATCTATTCTATTTGGAAATGGATTCCAAGGAGAGATATGATGATATGTTGATGCCAACCACTTACTTATCCTTGAATCCATCATCCAAATTCTAGTTTTTTTCTTCCTGCCTTAGTGGACTTGTGAGATCTGTAGATAGCAAATATCGTTTGTCCCCCCTATATCTGAATGTCTTCCTGCAATCATTTATTCTGTCAGGTTTTGAAAGCTCCCACACATTTGATGGTCACATGCTAAGGAAAATGTCGCATTGAATTCATAAAACGTTTCTGTGAACACCCTACATTTCATGATTTAACCAGTAGGCTGTGGTATGCCCATAAACATGTGGCCATAATAGAACAATCCATCCCTAATTTCCTGAAATAATAATAGAAACTGTGCCTCTGGGACTCAAATGAGAATGTGGGCAATGATTTGAGACATTACAACAAGTACCTCCTTCCTGGGCATTGGGAGTAAGTTTCAAAAGAAAAGCCATTCATGAAACTGGCAAATGTAAGCAACAGGTTAAAATGGCAAAACAACAGAAGCATCAGACTGTGAGTGACTGAAAAAGAGTATCACAGATGGATTATTTTAGGTTTGAGGTATTAAGACCAAGCGAGAGAACATGTATGAGGGAGATAAAAAAAAGTGGATACTTGAGGAGTGCTTGATACCACTGTATATATTATGGCAGGGGAAAGGTAATGAATGGTATGGGGTACTGCAGAGTGGGGAGAGTGAAAGATGTATACTGAGTGGGAACGGACAATGAATCAGAAAGGCTACTTTACATCCACAGTCCTTCATCAGCACTTGCTTGGTGCAAATGCCATTGTGCAACAGGACAGTAGCGTCTTTGATGGACTGGATGTCACCGTCACAGCAGAACCCAAGGGATGATTGACAGGATGTTACATTTTCCTGTGTCTCAACCCAGTGAGTGTTTTCATGAAGTACATGTTGACATGCTCTCACAGCCACTGCACATTTCTATTGTGTGATATTGTGTGCAATCACCCTACAAACACACTCCTGAAACCTACTGGCTTTGCTGTTAATTCCTTTTCAAAAGACTGATGGATCATTCTGTGGAGCAATCACCTGTTTAACCAACTGCAATGTGCTGCTGTTCCTGAAGAGGGCCCCAGCGGACTTATGATGTGAATTACAGACACCTGATTGGTCACACATCTGCATGATACAAATGAACACACAAAAAAATATTTTACATATATAAGTTGTTAGTCAACTTATCTAGTTTTCTTTCATTTTCTGTCTTGCACAGCATGTCCTCTCTGGCTGCACAGCCCCTCAACCACAAAATGAGAAACAGGAAGTTTCTCATGACCCTCTGTGCATCAACCACATTCACACACTCATTAGCAGTCTGCTGATGTGAACAAGTCTATACTTAATAAGGATTTTTAAGGTTTGTAATTTGGTCAGAGACAGAGATTCTGAATCTGAACTAATGAAGTGCATTCACTTTGCACTACTTCCAGTGAAATATTGTATCCTGGCACCCAATGCACAAGACAGATGGATGATTAGACTGGGGGGAGAGTGGTGCAAAGAGCAGAGAGGGAGGGTAAGAGGACACATATCAACTCAAAATGTCCCGTTTGTGACCTGACTGTTGACTAGACTTGCAGAAAGCCACTCTGGTGTTTATCAGTTTCGGTTTTACTCAAGCCTACAAACGAGCTGGATAACAGGCAGATCTGGTGTCACTCTCTCAGTCACAGGTACTGATGAATAAAATCATACGCATTCCATTATTTTACTCTGTGTATACTGTCAGTGGATTACATTTTAGGATGAAGCTTTCATGGATGCTTACCTGTCTTCTCAGACCTGCAGGTGAAGGAGGGTGAGAATTTCATCAGCATTTTGTTTCAAAGCTAAAGTTGCCGTTTGTGAGAATTTGGCAGACACCTCTCTGTAAGAAGGTAAGTGCCTATCTGTTTATGTATAATCATAACTATGACAGTGATGCATTTATTTGAAAGATAGTTCTTTGTTTTATTCTGATGTTTCACTAATTTCACCATGAATTCCTATCACACGTCCTTTTCAGTCTTCAGTCGAAGTTGCCATTAATAAGAATTTGGCAGACGCCTCTCCGTTAGAAGGTAGGTGAATTTCGTTTGTGTAGAGTCATAACTGTGACAGCGATGCCTTTATTTGAAAGACATCTTTTTTTTTATTCTGATGGTTTCACTTTTTTCACCATGAATTCCTATGTTAGCAATTCAATTCAATTCAATTTTATTTATATAGCGCCATAACAATACAATTGTCTCTAGGCGCTTTACAGAGCCCAGAGCCTGAAACCCCCTTAGTGCAAGCACAATGGCAACACGGGCAAGAAAAAACTCCCTGTTAGTCAGGAAGGAACCTTAAGCAGAACCACGGCACATAAGGGGGAACCCATCTGCTTGAGGTCGGCCGGGTGGAGATAGGAAGGGGGGAAGGGGGGAGGGTTGTGTGGCAGAAGGGGAAGGGAAACAACAGGTGTTGTACATAGCCTGCATTTGGTAGATGTACATAATATATATACAGACATCCAGTGGTAAATACATGATACAGACAAGACCAGTTTAGTGGATATACACTGTGCTGATAGGGTTACTATTACAGGGGTAAGGGGAGTAGGAACAGAGAAACATGTCGATGGTGGCAATAATATATATTGTATATAAATGCTAGCATAGGGTATGAGGTAGAGTAAGTGTACGGCAGTGCGGTGGCGGTGGGTGCAATTGGTCGAGGGTTTCTGCAGGTAGACCGGGTAGAGAGACTACAGCAGCGTCCCATGGCGAAGATAGTCTAGATTAGGAGAGAAAGAAAAAGAACAGAGTGAGTGGGTTATTATAGGCATTAGCAATGTGATAAGAAAGGAGAGGGAGAGGGAGGAAGAGAGAGAGAGAGAGGCTGCCTGGCTGGGTGTATGGGGATTTTATTTAGTATTTAGTTGGCTGGTGACAGTCGCAATACGCGCCGTGTGCTGTACCCGGGATCTTCCGCACTCCTTCACGGTACAACATACGCTGTCTGTAGCCCAGTTATGTTGATTAGGGGGGTATTGCATGTGTTTTAGATGTGTTTAGCTATTCTGGCATTTAGCATTTAGTTTGGTTTGGCATTTAGTTTGGTTTAGCATTAGTTATGTTTAGTTATGCTGCCATTTAGCAATTAGTTTGGTTTGGTACATATGGAGATTTTAGTCGTAAGCTTTGTTAGGGTTGCAGGGTACAACATACGCTGTCTGTAGCCCAGTGATATACATTTTTATTTATTTATTTATTTTTTTTTTTCTTATGTGTTCAGTTATGTCTAGTTATGCTTGCTGACTGGCTGGCCCAGCAGGTGATGGGTTTGTTGACGCAATTACTTATGGCTATAGGATGCACTAAAGAGGAATGTCTTTAGTCTTGATTTGAATATAGGTAGGGTGTCTGCATCTCGGATGGAGGCAGGGAGATTGTTCCAGAGGAGGGGGGCTCGGTAGCTAAAGGCTCTGCCTCCTACTGTGGTTTTTGATATTCTTGGAATTACAAGGAGGCCTGCACTCTGGGAACGGAGCGGTCTTAGGGGGCAGTAGGGGACAACTAGTTCCTTAAGGTAGTTTGGAGCCAGGTCATTTAGGGCTTTGTATGTTAGCAGGAGTACTTTGAAATCAATTCTACTTTTGACAGGGAGCCAATGCAGAGAGGCAAGTACAGGTGAGATGTGCTCATATTTTTTAGTTCTGGTGAGTGTACGGGCAGCAGCGTTCTGTATAAGTTGGAGGCTCTTTATTGAGTTGATGCTGCATCCGGACAGGAGAGCATTGCAGTAATCTAGTCGGGAAGTAATAAATGCGTGGATTAGTTTTTCTGCATCTTGGAGGGATAGGACTTTTCTAATTTTGGCAATATTGCGTAAATGAAAAAATGATGTCTTTGAGATCTGTTTTATGTGTGAGTCAAATAGGAGGTCTTGGTTGATAGTTACACCAAGGTTTTTGATGCTAGTATTGGGTGTTGGGATGCCATCGAGTGTGGATAGATGGCTAGATAGTGTCATTCTCAATTGATCGGGGCCTACAAGCATAACCTCAGTTTTATCAGAGTTGAGGAGCAGGAAGTTGTTAGCCATCCAAGATTTTACATCTTGCAGGCAAGTTTCTATCTTGGGTAAATGTACAATTTCATCAGGTTTCATGGATAGGTAGAGTTGGGTGTCATCAGCATAGCAGTGGAAGTTAATGCCATGGTTCCTTATGACAGCACCTAAGGGTAGCATGTAAAGGGAAAAGAGCAGTGGTCCGAGGACAGAGCCTTGGGGAACACCGTAGCTTACTCTAGTGTGATTGGATGACTTCTCATGGACGTGAACGAATTGATGGCGATCAGAGAGGTAAGATCTAAACCAGGATAAGGCACAGCCTTTGATGCCAACATGATGTTCAAGTCTCTGTAATAGGATATGGTGATCTATAGTGTCGAAGGCGGCACTAAGGTCTAGGAGAACTAGTATTGAGGTGCACCCATGATCGGATGCGATTAGTAGGTCATTCAGGACTTTGACTAAGGCCGTTTCAGTGCTGTGGTGGGCTCTAAAGCCAGATTGGAGGGTTTCTTCGATTTTGTTTTGGTGTAGAAAGGAAGTAAGTTGCTTAGCTACTATTTTTTCAAGTATTTTTGACAAGAAGGGGAGGTTAGATATGGGTCTATAGTTAGCTAGATTATCAGGATCAAGGTTAGGTTTTTTGAGAGATGGTTTGATCACTGCTATTTTAAATGATTTGGGGACGTATCCGGAAATTAGTGAATTATTCATTACATTAAGTAATGTCTCACTTAATAACGATAGTGCATGTTTAAGAAGTTTTGTGGGGATAGGGTCTAGTAGGCACGTCGATGATTTAGATGAGAGGATCAGGGAGTTTAGTTCAGGGAGGTCAATGGGTGCGAAGGATTCAAGGAGAGCACCAGGTTTAGGGGGTGTTGCCATAGCCATAGGGCATTTTGGAAGAGGTGTAAGGAGGGGAGGAGACTATGAATTTGTTCTCTTATTGTTAGAATTTTGTTATTGAAAAAGGTCATGAAATCATTACCACTAAAGCTTATGGGAACAGAATGTTCGATTGTATTGTGGTTTTTTGTTAGCCTAGAAATGGTGTTAAATAGGAACTTTGGGTTGTTTTTATTATTGTCAATCAATGAAGAATAGTAAGCCGATTTTGCCTCAGAAAGTACTCGTTTATAGCTTAGAAGACTATCCTTCCATGCCAGGTGGAATACCTCAAGTTTGGTGGAGTACCATTTTTTTTCTAGTTTTCGTGTGGTTTGTTTAAGTGCACGAGTCTGATCAGTGTACCATGGGGCCAGTCTTTTCAGTTTTCTTATTCTCTTTTTTAGTGGCGCAACAGCGTCAAGGGTTGAGTGGAGCGCATGTATGACGCCATCCGTTAGTAGGTCGATATGGGGTGGGGGTGTGCGTACGTCATTTACTTTGCCAGTGGTAGGAGCTGTGGCAAGAGCGACTGGTAGTTTTGATATGAATTCTGCTGTAGTCCTGTCGGATAGACAGCGGCTGTAGAAGTAGGTTAATTCCGTTGTTGGACGGAGATCTAATTTCATGTTGAATGTAATTAGGTGGTGATCTGAAAGGGCAGTATTTTGAGGTAGAACTAGAGGGCGGTCAATTTCTAGGCCATGTGTTAATACAAGGTCAATGGTGTGATTATGGTGGTGAGTTGGTGTGTTTACATGTTGGGAGAACCCGATAGAGTCTATTAGTGATTGGAATGCAATTGTAAGGCTATTATTTTCATTATCCATGTGGATATTAAAATCTCCCACTATGAGGATTTTATCAGAGTTTACAACCAGGGCGGATAGGAAGTCGGAAAATTCAGATAAAAATTCAGTGTAGGGGCCTGGTGGTCTATATAGTGTCACAAGAGTGACCGGCTGAGTGGCTTTTGAGTTTGGATGCATAAGATGAAGTACGAGGACTTCAAATGATGCAAATTTAAATTTAGGTCTTGGGGAAATACATAGGTTAGCGAGGGAAATTGTAGCTACTCCACCTCCACGCCCTGTGCTGCGGGGGATGTGACAGTTAACATGACTTGGAGGGGTGGACTCATTTAAGGCTAGGAATTCATCTGGTTTTAGCCAGGTTTCAGTTAGGAAAAGTATTTGAATGTTGTTGTCCGTTATCAGCTCATTTATAAGTGCACCTTTTGATGTTAAGGACCGAATGTTAATAAGGCCCAGTTTTAGGATTGTACAAGTTTCATTGTGTGCTGATAAGGTTTGTATCTTTATTAGATTTTCCTGATTGATACTTCTTTTAGTGTGATTTGCGTTGGGTTTGTACGTTCTGGGTATAGATACCGTTTGTATATGGTTTAATATGGGCAAAGAGTGTACTGGTGCAGCCAAAGTTAGTGTGGTCTGCCTTCCAGTGCTAATTTTGGGTTGTCAGTAGTAGGTTTGGGCTAGGTGGTGTATTAAGTTTTGAGAGAGGAGTCTAGCACCCTCCCAGGAGGGGTGGATGCCATCCTTCTGCAGTAGCCCAGGCTTCCTCCAAAAAGTTGGCCAGTTATTTATGAAATCTACGTTATTGCATGAGCACCATTCTGCTAACCAGTTATTAAGTGAGGATAGCCTGCTGTACATCTCATCACCGCGGTTTATGGGCATAGGGCCCGAACACACTACAGAGTCTGCCATTTGTGTAGCGGTATTGAGTAGCGATGCAAAGTTTAGTTTGGTGGTTTCCGATTGTCGTAGGCGGACATCGTTTACGCCTGTGTGAATAATAATTTTAGAGAATCTCCGTTTAGCGATTAGTTTTAAGTGGGATTCGATGTCATTTGCTCTAGCTCCGGATATACAGTTCACTGTTTGTGACGGGGTTGCGAGTTTAATATGTCTCAGGGTGGAATCACCAATTACGAGAACTTTATCATCAGCATCGGTGATATTAATTGTGGAGAAACGGTTTGAAATTGAGATGGGATGTGAGTGTGATACGGACATTGATTTATTTTTTCTACTACTTCCTCGCTTTACAGTTACCCATTTGTCTTGGGATTTAAGCTGCGGTGTTATCGTGGGTGTGCTAGAGGGTGGAGTGGCGTTGGTTAATGTAGTTAATTTAGTTTCATCTGCATGCTGGGTTTCGCTAGTTTGGGCTAACGAAGTAATATGGTCTAAACTGAGGAGACGCGACTCAATTACAGATATCCTCGCTTCCAGGCTTGCCAGTAGCCTACATTTATTGCAAGTTTTGTGCCCACTGAAGGGTGTTGGGGAATTGCTAAACATGTTACATTCCAGGCAGCAGACAGAGGTAGAACAGAAAGCCATGGCCATGGGAGCCAATTAAGGACAGTTAGCCAAGAGTGACAGAGAATAGGGGGGGAGTGAATTCCCAGACTCGATGTAATGTGAAAGTTAGTAGTAGTGAGCGCAGTCACTGGGATACTTAAGTACAAAAGCAGATAAGCAGCGTTCCGGGGCTAGAGAGCACAGTAGGTAGCAACTCTAGCAGCAGGAAGTGGCGTCCGGAGCTTCTGAGAATAGGGTCCGTAGCATGTTTGTGTCTGCACAGATAGAAACCCATGTCATTTTCGTAGAGACCTTTCTATTCTAAACTCTGTGCCCTCTCTGTATATTCAACTTTGGAAGGACAAATAGTATCATGTCATGTACATTGTCAGACTGTTGCAGAGCAGGGCACACCTGCAGGAAAATATGTCAAATCATGTCCTTCATATCACTTAACTTTGCTAACATTAATTTTCCTTTAAATAAAAACAAACTTTTTTTTTAATCTTTTATACAAAGCATTTTGTTCTGTTGTCTTTATGACATCATTGTAAATGTGTCCCTCACGCTCTTGTAATCATGCATAATAGACTTTTCTCTATTCTTACTTAAGTCCATCGTAAGGACAGAGGACACAAAAGGAGTAAGGACAGAGGACACAAAACATTACATTTCCTAACCTCAGCCTATAAAAATGTAATATTGTAGTATGTGGTGTTATTCTATTGCAGGGAAAGTGAGAAATGTCTTTTAAAAGCATGCTCATGTTGACTGCAATATTTCTCCTGAGGCTACCAGGTACAGTGGATATAATGTAATACTTCCAAGATATGCTAGGATGATATGGCCTATACACTATGAATCTATAAATATTATTTAAAATCATATCATAAGGTATAATAACAGTGTTATTTTAACATATTTATTGGACACTCCCAAACTCCCCACACACGGGCATCAGAATTTATAATTACAATACCTGATCAATGCCAGGAAAATGCTCTTCTCAAAGCTTTTTGCATGCAATTATCTTATCCAAATTGACTCATCAATGTGACTGTGTTTCAGGTGTTCAGTGTGGAAGGAGTGTGACCTACCCCTCCACACGAGTCTGTGGCCTTAAAGGGGCATCAGTGGTCCTGCCCTGCACATATGAATATTCTTGGGGTCATAAATATATGGAAGGAGGGTGGTATGAAGAGAAAAGAGGGAGAGTCAGAGTACACAGTGACTCTTATTATCCTGACTGCAGTCTGAAAATAGACAAACTTTCAGATGATCACGCTGGTGTTTATCACTTTCAGTTTTACACAAACCCACACACGAGTTGGAAAACAAGCAGATCTGATGTTACAGTCTCCGTTACACGTAATGATGAACATATACAACTTACAATTTGTTTTCTTTTTTTCTGATCATAATGGAAATTATATTCAAGGTTGAGGCCACAATGATGTCTAACCTCTCTTCTCAGGCCTGCAGGTGAAGGAGGGTGCTGTTGTAGGGAAACAGAATCAGACTGAACTGACGTGCAGCACCTCCTGCAGCTTGAGCTCTAACACTCAGTATATCTGGTACAAGAATGGACAGCCTCTACAAGACAAAACCACAGCCTCTTTACCACTAGACTCAAGCAGACCCATTGAAGAGAACAGTTACTCCTGTGCTGTGAGAGGTTATGAGGCTCATCGTTCCCCTGCAGTGTGTGAGTAGGGATGTTACTAAAGAACATTACATGACTATTTCAGATAATTTACAAAGTTACAGTAACAAATACTTGGATCTGAAGTTAACCTTTATTCAGATTCAGCAGAAACCCTATTTTTACTCAGACAACTTGTTTTTTTATGTAAAGATAACCATATATATATGCCTTTTAAAATGCTAATCATAATGTGCATGTGTACGCTGATAAATATGGTGTTTAATACATATTTTACACCTGGCCGTAGGTGCTCCATCTGAACAGTGTTGGGGTGTGACCTACTCATCTAACAGCATCTGTGTAGTGAATGGTTCATCGGTGGATATTTCCTGCACCTACAAATATCCCAGAGATCACCACATCAACACAACCTTCTGGTTTAACAAGCAGAAATCAAGCCATCTCCCAGCAGATCTAAATTTGAATAAAGACTATCAAAACCACACAGAGTATGTGGGAAATAAAGAGAATAGTTGTACCCTGAGACTGAAAGACACGAGAGAGAGTCACTCTGGAGAATATGCCTTCAGGTTTACAACAGAACAGGGGGAGAGTTACTCTGGATTACCTGGAGTCAACATCTCTGTTACAGGTAGGCCCTTTAACTATTTTGATAATGAAATGTGTGTACAAGTAGCACTGTGTCCCCCTACACATAATATATCCTCCAGGTCTGCAGGTGCTGATAACTCCTGAAGCAGTGAAAGAGGGAGAGAAAGTGACACTCACCTGTAATACAACCTGTATTCTGAGTAACAACCCCACCTTCATCTGGTACAAGAACGGAGAGCCTGTGACCTTCAAACACACAACCAGAGACAACAGGCTGCACCTGAACCCAGTCAGCAGTGAGGATGTGGGCAGTTACTCGTGTGCTGTTAGAAGACACGAGAGTCTCTTTTCCATTGATGTGTTTCTCAAGGTCCGATGTAAGTTACTACAACTGACTGTAAATGTGTACAGAAACATATGTGGTTCAAAACATATTGCATGTAAAAAATATATTATGTCTTGTTGTTTATTTGTAGGTTTGTAAGTTCTAACTGCTACCGAAATCAGATACAGCAATGAAATGTCTTCATTTGTCACATGCTTGGTTTTGTTATTTATTAAGATAAAACTTGCATACATTTTAACAGACAAGCCAAAGACTGTCTCAGTGTCTATCAGTCCTGGGGAAATAGTGGAGGGCAGTTATGTGACTCTGACCTGCAGCAGTGATGCCAACCCACCAGTGCACAACTACACCTGGTATATGAGGACTGGAGCTGAATCTCTTATGAGGGGCACAGGTGACAGCATCAGCTTCAATATGACCTCTAATTCCAGTGGACTTTACTACTGTGAGGCAGAGAATGAAGTTGGCTCACAGAACTCTACTGGAGTTGCAGTTCCTACAGAAGGTCAGTGTTGTGTAGTTTTATGAGAATACTAAAATGTATCTCTGCCTGTTAAAAGTCTGCTGTTTGGTAACAATATTCTGGTGAACATGTAATATAATGCACCAAGTAAATTTCCTGTATGTGAAAATATACTTTGCCAATAAAATAATTCAGATTCTGATGATGATTTGAAGGGGGATATTTTAAACAGCTTCGACTGTTGTCATCATCTTGTCACATTATGGCATTCAGAATGTAGCTTTTCCTGCAAAGTATCACTTACAGCACTGTTGATTATTGTTGCATGTATTTACTGTTTCATTATCAAGTCTTTCATTTTCCCGTAGAAGTGGTTGGCATCATTCTGCCAGCTGTTATCACCATATTCATCATTCTTGCTGTCCTGATGTTACTTGGAATTGTGTTTATGAGGTGATTCAGTGAAGTTTGCGTCCTCTGAAATAATTTTGTACAAAAACAGGCATGCCATGTATATTTCTAACTGCATATTATTTCTATAAATTAATATAACGTTCTCTCTTTGGACTAATCTGACAAGGCAATTCTGAATGTTCATCCCTAAACTGTAGTTTAATTAAATGAGCACTGACAGCAGATTTTATGAGGCTTACTCTGTTTCTTTATCCAGTAAACGTGAAGGAGCTGAGAGTAACAGCAGAGGAAACCAATGGGTAATAAGACACTTTTAAAATACTTAAAAGAAACATTCAAAAAGCTGCATGCTTGGTGACAGTGAATTGGGCTTTTTTAAATTTTAGAAAAATCTCTTTGTACCAATATTCTCATAGGCTGTCCATTCTGATGCCCATGATGAGACAAACACAGATCTCAACCTCAGGAGCACATCCTCTGAGTATGACAATCTGCAGGTAAGTCATCTTGTTTTATCAGCCTTATCATGTATGTTAGTTAAATTAGTAACTCAGATAGCACTGCCCTATATAAAACCTTAACCACCATCTATCAAAGTGTTCAGTCATGACATTGACAATGTCTTCTGTGTGGTGACATGTTTAGGACCCAGTGTATGAGAATCTGCAGAGAAGAGAGACGCCCCAGTCAGAGATGGAGCTGAAGGATCTCGGGATGAGATGCCAACACCAACCATGACTTCTGGACTCTCCATCTCATACTTACTTCTGCCACAGTCTTGCGTTGTTAAGGGATCTTATTATCAGTGCTAACTTTTCCCTTGTTTCCCATGCTAGGGACATTTAAGGTTTCTCAATTGGTGTAGGTTTCTATGACTCTCATCATCATTTAGCACCAGTCAACCTCAAATCTAATCAACTTTCTTTTGCTTTGGGTAATGGATGCATTGTGGAAGTTTCATGTCTGTGTATTTTTCTTTTAACTTACACACCCTTAGTTTACCCATGTGGCTTGGTTTAAAATGTG